>NC_132838.1:54420769-54723800 GCF_048164855.1 Canis lupus baileyi
TAGTTTTCTTAATATTTTTGACTTCTTTACAAACTCCTGAAATTTTGTTATAACCAAACAATTTTTTACAATGCAACTAAGTACTCTTTTTCATCCAAATAAAACCACCAATATAACTATGTAAGGAATGGGCTGAAAGCAATAACCCCTAATGTTACTAATTCCCTTCATAAACTTTCTGTCTACAAAACACAGAGCATATCACACTCCATACTCACCTGCCATGATATCAAAGAGAAATACATCATAGTGTATCATGAAGACTGGAACCGAGCCTATAAGCCTATAATGTATTGTGCAGGCTTACTATCTTTTGAGAAAAGACAGGAAAATGGGATGGAGCAAGAACCCTTATCAAAATACACAACAGGGTAAGAATGGTACCAAGAAGCCTGATCATGTGTGGAGCACACATACAGGTCAATTTGGCCAGAAGCCACTTCTCTAATGGAGTCTTGCCAGAGCACTAAAGCAGCAACAAGAAAATACAGATGAAACTCAACTTCCTATGGCTTTCAGCTCCAAGTACCTGTTAGTCTTCCAGATAGAGAGGAAGACTTAAGACGAAAGTAAATAGAATCAACCTCAAGATCAAAAGAATCAGTTGGGAATTCCTAATCTAGTTGATATGCAAAAGGTGTTTTGGAGAATATAAAAAGGAATTAAATGTTTTCTCAAAGTATAGCTCACCACTAAATAATGAAAAACACAGATATTTTTCCAAAAGTTATCCAAACCCCTCCAAAATTAATCAAAAGTGACAAATCAGAGCAACACCTCCACCCACCAAGCACCATCTTTTCATCATATTTAAAACTGTTTATATACCCAATACATGAAAATATTCCACCATATATTAGGACATGAATCTAAGGGTTCAATACAATCATTTTCAAGATAAAAAGCAACCTACCATTATGTGTTCAAGTAGAGAGTCTATTGCAACTATGTTATCAAAATACGTCCTGAAAAAAGGAACATAAAACTGGTAATTAATCTAAATAAGAACACAGAACATATTAAACTGAATACATTTCCCAGTTTTCTCTACATTTAAGCAAAAAACATATATGTTGATTTCTGTCCTTTTGTGGAAACGGACAATAATATTACTTTAGAGAGATAAATGAAACTTTATCATTTACTTTGGTATGAAGGCTCTAATTTCAGAGGATAAATTAAGTAATTATTTTATTGGTAAGTACCTATTTTGAGAGAAAGTTTTGTAGTATTTAACTAAAACTATGAAGGGATAAAATTGGGCTCACCAGATTTAATATTTTCATGAATATCTGAAACAAAAATATTTAAATTTGGTAAATCTCATTAATATAGTTAAAATGTTAGTTTAACTGTACTGAGAAAGCAATGTAATTCCTTTGAGAAGAAATATCAGAATACAAGAAATGATAATGGCCTACCGACTTTGCACAAGTGAATTATATACTCATTATCACAAACAGCAAGTAAATCTCTTGGAGATATATGGCACCTCCATTAAAATGTCAACCTGATAAACAGATGAATTAGTAGGAATGTATTTCAGGGAATATGTTGATATAGGATCTATTGGCAAGGTACCGCTTTCACTTTAGGTTCCTGTGAATTTAGCAATGTACTCAGAAATAAGATAACTTAATAGTGATAAACAATGCCTTTTGTTGAAAAGACAAATTAGTCAGTTTGGAGCCAATAAGACTTAGCACATGCTTAATCACTGCTCTGAGGAACGCACAGCAGGAAAGATGGTAAAATCAAATGGGTTTCCCCTAGAGGAGAGATTTACAGGGATTTAACCAGACTGTGGAAGACTCTCAAGGTATTCAGATACACTAGAGCAGGGGAAGGTGCACGGCTCCCCTTTCCACGTGTTCTCAGGTAGTAATGTCATGTGTCCCAGAGACACTGATTCTGTCTCAGACATAGCTGAGCACTCTTATGTCCATACTTCTCTAATTCCACATTTCAAGAAACCCATGTGTCACAAACAGCAACTTCAGTCTAATTAGTGATGGAGATTACAACACTTCTGGATGCCCATGTTAGTAGGTGCTGCCAGAGTGATGTAAGAGAGAGAGCACAGTCAGAACTGCTGCTGGTGAAGAACAGGTATGTTATTCTTCTATTAACTTGCCAGAGGACATGACCCTGAAGTGACCACATCCTGGGGCATTATCTTAGATTTCAGCAGTTCAGTAGAGGGTCAGATCTATGGACAATCTTGCCTGAAGCAGGCAAAACCAATTACGAATCTCGACTGTAAGAAGTATCTGTAACTGCTTTCACTGCCAGCCCAATGAGGTTTTTCTAGGTCCAATTTCAGAAAAATGGAACATTTTCTTTAAAATGATATCTGAGCTACCAAACATGGGCAAATTAAAATAATAATACTGATAACATATTTTGCTGACATATTTATAGAAAATGCCAGAGAGGACTTTTTGGAAAATAATAAACTAGAACATTTCCTCCTCCTCTACTGCTCTGCATTCTCTCCTACAAAAATAGAAATACTTAGTGTCTTTAACACCCTCTAGTGAGTCTACTTGGAAAAGATACACCAGACTGCAAATTAACAGGAGCACACGAACATCCGCAGTCCTTCACTCGTTAACTGAGCACGGAGGAGAATATAATGTAATGGTCTGGAGCAAGCACCCTTCCTACAGACGGCTCATGTGGTGCCTATTCCTTGGTCTGCACTTATTCTAAAGCACCGATTGAGGAAACGGCCTGCCACCCCACAAACAAAGACTTACTTGGACACATCCAGTAGGAAGTCATTCAGCTCAGTTTGTTTCGCAAGGCCTCTGCACACCTGCCATATAAAGTAATGGACGTGAGTCATACGAGACTTCTACTTTTTTTAAAATAACAATTCCCCGAGTACTACATACCATATTTTATTTTAAAAGACACAACACAATCACTGTTTTTTAAGTAGTAATACTATTAGTAACAAGTTATATTTATTGAATGCTTAAATGCACTGAGCTGTGTTCTATAGCTTTAGGGTTACTGTGTCATTTAATCACCACAAAACTCTACAGATTTGGGATTTACTTTTATAATTGGAGCATAAAGAAGTTTAGACCATGCTCCTACTCTGGAGTCAGTAAGTGACGAAGCCAGCATGCAGATCAAGGCAGTCTACGTCCAGAGTTGCTCTTTAAAACTACTTTACACTTTAAAAAATGCAACTTGGGCACATGTCCCACTTATCCTTGATACGATCAGATCTGAGAGGTCTCATACTATTATCCTATACGTTTTTCTCCTCTCATCACAGAGCCTGAGTTTGCTGAAATGGATTTTTAAAAAAAAGACAACAATGAAAAGTGGAAGATACAAAGCAGAATTATACCACTACTGTGTCCCTGAACTCTAAAGTCTAGTTACAAGGAACCTCGACAAGGCTTGTAATATTTTTAATTAAATCATGTTTTCTAGAGAAGCAGGTATCTTAAATGTGAGATAAAAGTTTTTGTATACCATTTGGTTTAGAGGACACTTTAATTTAGGAAATGGAGTCATAAAGATAGCAATGCTATTGCCAGTAGGAGATTGTTCCTTTCCTTGGAAAGGAAATGGAAAACAAAACAAAACAAAAACCGTAATAGAACATGTATCATTTATGGCATAAATGATTTATAATCATATATATTATAATTCTATATATGCATACACACACATATATATATAAATAATTGTAAGATATTTAAGGCAGGGAATAAGTAAATAAAAATGAATAGACACAAAATTTTAGAAATAACAAAATACCTAATATCCAAAATAACACATAAGGGTCACTTATTAACCCCCACCCTATCCCCCAGTGGCTATACTTTAAACAGCTCCCCTTAGGGAGTCCCGTAAAAACACCCCAAGGCACACCTGCACCTGATGTATTGCTACTGAAGCCCAGGCAAGATTTGCTGTTGCAACCTAAAAAAAAGGATGAAACACCCTTTGATTAGTCATATGCGGACATCCTAACAAAGGACTCTAGCATAAATGCATATGAAGTATTTTCTGAGGCTGCTGAGTATTTGAATATTTTGCCAAATAGAGAATTAAATATGTACAGGATTTGTCTTTTACATTTCCAGCCCCTTTATAACTGAGTTTAATGTTCTCTCACTCCTCTTAACTGTAGACAAAAAGCAAGATGAATTGCTTAAGAGAGCCATCATCCAATGATTTTCACATAAAATAATTATTTTTCAGTTTAACAAAAAAACTATTAAAATGGCTTCAATGACCACTTTACAATGATGAAATATTTCTAAAATTTTGCTGACAAGTTCTCAAATTACTAGCTATTCTACTTCTTTTATTATTCATTCACTTCCCACACGTCCACTGGGTGCCTCCTCGGTAACAGGCACTAGTCTAGGTGCTGGAGACACAGCACCGCCAGTACCAGCACAGTTCATAGAAGACTGTAGAAGAAAGACAAGAAAGAATAAAGAAGTGCCCAGGGCCTTAGCTGGTGACAAGGGGACACAGAGGAAAAGAGTCACACCAGATGGAGGGGCAATGCCACAGAGGATCCCCCTGGGGCTATGAGCAGTGTTCAGGGAAGGCCTCCTCTTCAGCATGGTGACATGTGAGGATGCACCTGAAGGAAGCAACTAGGGTGGGGGGGCAACAGGGACACGTGCAATCTAAACAGAGGAAGAGCAGAAGCTGGGATGGCCTGCCAAGTGGATGGGGTATAGGCCACTGAGGGTCTTGCGCATTTGTAGGCTGGAAGTGACAGAGAGATCACTGTGGCATTTGGGTTAAGGATTAATGAGCCGATTCTGATCCAGGGAATAGTGCGTGGAGCTCATCGTTTTCCAAATGTATTTGATGTTGGAATCTTTCTTCGGGATATCCTCTAGGAAGAGGACATTTTTAGGGAAACATAGACAACCAGAATGCAAAAACTTTCCAAAGTCATCTTGCTACTTTATTTGATGCACAATATGGCATACTTCTATTTTTTTCCAGCATACTTCTATTTTTATTGTTAGAATGGATTCTATTTAACTAAAATAAATTACTATATTCCTAATGTAATCAGTTTTCTCTCCAAGTAACTACAAAACAAAAATAAAGGTTTTTAAAAACCATCAAAACACTGTCAAGCAAGCTGTGGTTTTACTTACTTACTTATTTATTTATAAAGATTTTATTTATTTATTCATGAGAGAGAGAGAGAAAGGCAGAGACACAGGCCGAAGGAGAAGCAGGCTCCATGCAGGGAGCCCGACATGAGACTCGATCCTGGGTCTCCAGGATCCCACCCTGGGCTGAAGGCAGTGCTAAACCACTGAGCCACCAGGGCTGCCCAAACTGTGGTTTTAAATACTCATTCATTAACTGAACAATAATAATGAGTGTGGTCAAGGGGCTAGCCTCACCTCCTGGTGACTCATACAGAAAGCTTCTTTGCCCCAGTGCCGGTAGAGCTCCAAGATACCAATCAAATCACCAATTGCAGTGACAATTGGTAAACAAAGAACAGACTGGATGCGAGTCCCGGACTCCAGACCAGTACCCCTTGGAAACCGTTCATCCTGAAAAATAAAAGAAGGAAAGATATAAATTCAGTAAAAGAAATGGGAATCATTATGTTAAGATTCTTATTTGTCAGAATTTGCCTAATACTAGTAATAAAAAATAGGCAGTCCCTTTCAAAGGAAAATCAAATGAGGATGGACACTGTAAACTCTATTTAAGAAAATGCTTATCTTTAGCAACACAACACCTATACACAGATATTGCTTTTATGTTTCTTTCTCCCTGTGATGGATTTAATCAATGAATATATATTAACTTCATGCAATAATAAAGGTAAATTTGATGGCTAATCCCTATTTAACCATCACCTTCTATGTGCTAGAACTCTTCCAAGGGCTTTGCCAGTTTATAAATACCACATGAAGGAAGTATACATAAAAAATTGTGTCCGTTCTATTTTTTAAGGTTAGAATAATACAGAAGTTTATATTAATGCTAGTCATTCTGATTGAATCTCAAAGGTTCATATTAAGTATTCAAATCATCCAATAATTATCGATTACTTAGGAAAAACCCAATTGGTTCTTTGACTTTAATAACTTTCTAGCTTAGCTAATCACTCAAAGGAATATAGGGAATTGAATAAATTAATACCAAAGCTACCAATTCTGTTTAATTTCTGCTGTCCGTAGGAAGCTTTTCATCAATCAAGAATAGTACAAATCTGTATTTGTAACTTACAGATCTTTTGAAAGCTTGCATATATGATAGAGCATTTTCAAATGACAATTTGTATAGTATCTATCTACTTTTGAAACTTTTTAAAATTGAAATATGCTTGACATGACATTATGTACATTTAAAGTATAAAACATGTTGATTTTGTGTTATATATTTATATATTATAATACGATTGCCATTGTAGTGGTAGTTAGCATCTCTATCATGTCACATAATTATCTTTTTTAGAAAACATTTTATTTGAGAAAGAGCGTACACAAGTGTGGGACGGGGCGGGGGGGGGACTCGGAAAGAGAGAATCTCAAGCAGACTCCATGCTCAGTGCAGAGCCTGATGCAGAGGTCAATCTCACCACCCTGACATCATGGCCTGAGTGGAAACCAGGAGTCAGAGGCTTAAGCGACTGAGCCACCTAGGCACTCCATAAAATGATCTTACAATGAAGATCATGTCTTTCAGCAACCTTCCTTATCTGTATCTGTATAGATAATTAGTAGCAAAACCAGAATTAAAATCCAGATTTCAAGACTCCAACTTAGCACTTTCTCAAGCAATTTCATTACACCTATATAGTCATTGGCATACTTGTAAATTTTAAAGTATAAGCTCATATAGTGACATTTCATCACAGTGCTCACATATAGTGTGGAAGACTATACTAAGGGCTCCATTTGTCACAGTCTCCATACCCATGGGCCTCCAATACTGCGTCTGGGCTTGCTTATGTGATTTCCTTTGGCTAATGCAAGGGTAGTAAATTTGATACAGACAGATGCTTGAAAACTCACTTCCATGTTTGACTTATTCTCTGGAAGCCCTGTCACCATGATGAGAGGTGGGGTGGGAGGGAGGGGAGTGATAATCACTGAGGTTCTCTGACGCCAGGCAGCTCCTAAGTGTCAGCCAGCTGATCTCAGATACATAAGCAAGCCAAGCTGAATACAGCCCAATGAGCAAAATGGTCCAATCCAGACTCATGAGCAGTAACAAGTGGGTATTGCAGGACATCACTAAAACTTGGGGTAGAATGGTACAGAGCAGTAGCTAACTCATTTACATACATCTTGCTAGGATATAAAACAAAGAACAGTGATCATTTAGTTTATATGAATATAAACATACATTTTATGCTTAGCTGTACAGGTACGTTTTGAAATCAGAACTATTTAAATCTAGCTCTCGGTGGGTATGTAAGACAGGATTTTCTGAGAACAAAAATTAGTTTACATACAAATCCATTTATTGATCTGTATCTTGCTCTAATGGTTTTATTAAATGGCTTGAATCATAACATTAAAATGATATGTCATCTTTATGAAATAAATACTTCAGGTTATAAATGTTACAGAGCAAAAAGCCATTTACCCCAAGGATGTCTTCCACTAGCAATGTTTTTCTGGACTTGGCCACATAGGCAGAGATGGTGGTGCCCTGGGCAATAGGCCCAGCAGGAATGAGCCGGGGCTTTCCTTCTTTGATTCCAGGTGGAGTGAACACGCACAGACTCTAGCAAGAAGAAAGAACATGTTTTATAGACCCCCCTGTGCTTTGGCACTACAAAAAGACTCCTAGATACTACTTATTGGTCATGAGGAATCTGTAAGCCAATGAAGAGACAGAAAATGAGGAAAAGTGCTTTGCAATGATCAAACTAGGGTATGTGAGGTGCAATTCTCTCCCGTATTCCCTATAGGACACAAACAGGCTAGATACAGGACTTCAATGAATGTCTAAGCACAGAAACACTCTTAAAATAGCCTCCAAAATTATTTTGATATATAGAAAACAATAAAATGGAAAAAAAAAAAGTTGTCCTTAGGGTCAAGGTTCTGTCAAGCAAGAAACACATACACATCCGGCCCAACCTCCCCTAGAGACTGGACTTCTGGACCAGAAGATAGGATCAAAGACTATAAGTCAAACTGATTTGGTTACATTTTTCATTTTCATTAAAAATCTTTCTTTCTCAATACAGTATTACTTTTTTTTAATGACTCAAATCATTCCAGTCTTTAAATTGGCCTGATTATAAAATTATAGATTTGAAATACTCTTATGCAAAATATTTTTAACAAATCTGGCTGCATCGTTCCCTTTCAAATGACTAGGTGGGAAGGCAAAGTCCTGAAACCATTTTGAGAAGTTTTTAAAAATATCAGTTATTTTGACTAAATCCAATATTTTAAATAAATTTCTACTAAGTAAGAATTACTATTCAAAACAAATAACGTGGAGATTGGGGGCAATATTGTGACAATATTGTAACTGTATTATGATTATCTACTCAATTTAAAAATATTAAGGTTCAGATAAATTCTCCCAATACTTTACTTTTATCTTAAATTGAATTGCTGTAAGTTAAAATCTAAAGATTAGATAATCCTCTTAAGCTACGTGTTCCTACTAATACTTACTAAGCAAATTCTAGTTGAAGAACTTGAGTTAGATATAATCATACACTTATTAGATAAGTGGTTTTCAAGCTCTGTAATGTCAGAGAACTCCTTCCTATAAAATCTAACTCAACTATCACACAAGAGTAAACCCTATAAATGAGCTCCTCCAATTGAGTAGGAGTGGGAGAAGGAAAGCAGAGCATAGATGCAACCCCAGCTGCTTTAAATAAATCATCATTACTTACAGATGAGAAGTGAAATTCAAAATATTTTATTCACAGGTAGATCTTTATCAGGACTATGCTTACATAGCATTTGTAATTAAGTAAATCAATGCCTGTGAAAAATATTTTTTAAAGGTTCTTTGTAGAGATTAAGTTAAAAATGTTTATTACAAGTTATATGCTTTAAAAAGATTTTTAAAATTTAACTACATATAAGATAGTAAATGAAAATTCCACCTTATTCACTTTTAAAGAGTCTAGAATTCAGCATCACGGGTTTTAAAGTTACCATAGTTCTATTATGCACCAATATTCCTACAGTGTAGATGAAGTAAGATTTTTATTAGATTTAGTGTCTATCATTGCTGCGGTACAAATCGGTGTGCCACCTTCTCTTAAGATTGAGAAAAGAGTAGAAAAACTAAGAACAGGAAGAAGGGATGATTGCAAGGAAAAAAAGTAAAGGATGTGGTATATTCAGCCTGAAGAAAAAATCAGAATTGATAATGATTTTCTCCAACTATGAGAAAGTTAATCATAAGAAGAATGCCGAGCAATGTTCTTTTCTTTACCAAAGATGAAGGCAGGAAATGAATGTGAACAGAACCGAGGGGTTTGCCTAGCTCCTATAGAACTTCCAGGATGGTGACAAAAAGTACTCTGGAGCAAGCTCCCAGTGGTAGCTTTGGCTTTGTTGTTTGAAGATCTAAAACAAGATATCTTTTTGGATGACTTTGCTACATGCCTTTCAAGGCTAGATTTAATAGTATCTACAAGTTGTAATTAACCTTCAAAAACCAATAATGAAAGAATAGCTTATACAATCCTATATTATTAGGAGATCACTTATGTAATATTATAAAATATCTATCACTTCTACGTAGGGTTTCTATATGGAGCACAAGAAACAGATAGCAAATACTGCTTTCTTCCAAAGGTGTATGGAAAGCTATTCCATATATTAGGTTTGCTGACAATCAAAGGTTTGGAAATCTTTCAACTACTTCATTGAATCTGAAAAACTTGTGGATAATAGATAGTTACCAAAAATTTAAATAATTCTTTACCGTGGAAACTTTATCTTTGTTTTACCAGTTTACGATTTTTGTTCATATTTATCAAGTAGAAATGTTTCCAAATGAGAGCTGGAGGTGAGGGCTAAAAGTACTGAATGAATTGTCAAATGAAGGCCAAAAGCTCAGACAGGAGGGGAAAATGAGGACCGGCCTGGGATTGACACCTGTTTCTGATGTGGTTTCACTTTCTCCCCTCTGCATTAGGGCTTTCCCATTCCTTTTTGTTTGTGTTTTACTCCATACAATTCCCTGTGCAAAGGTTCGCCTCATAACATCCATCTCTGATTCAGTATCAACCACTAGTTTGAAATCTGTGTTGTAATGCCATGTTCTTAATGTTCTTCATCATCTTTGTAACTGAACCCACAAACGGACAGCTATTATTGCAAATGGAAAAAATAAGAAACAAACCTCTAAAATAGAGGCTGAATCTTACATGTATTCACAGGATATGGAAGATTCATTAAGCCTACTTTTATTGACTCTAAGAAATAATCAAATGGACAGCTGTGTACTCAAGAGTCACTCTCCAGTGGCTAAACTACTACCTTCACCAAATACTAATCCCCGAGTATACTTGGGTCTCTTTCTGAATTCTCAATTACGTACAGTGGGTTGACAATCTACCACACTGTTTGAATTACTATAAACTTGTCGTACATTTTGTGACCTGACAAAGCAAGTCTTGCTTTGGTTCCTCATGTTTCAAAGTAACCACAGTTCATTGGATAAGATATACTTTGCATCTTTCATTGGCAAAGGGGCTGCATTACTGCATTAATCAATGATGGGTGTAAGTTCTATGGAAACTTATCAAGGAAATACTAACTTTATTTTTATTTTTAAAAATATATTTATTTAAATTCAATTAATTAACATACTGTGTATCATCAGTTTCCAAGGTAGAGTTCAGTGATTCATCAGAGGAATTTTATTTAAAAAATCACTATGATATTTGGCATGAAGGAATCTTTATAAAGGGCAAGCCCCGGTGGCGCAGCGGTTTAGAGCCGCCTGCAGCCCGGGGTGTGATCCTGGAGACCCAGGATCCAGTCCCACATCGGGCTTTCTGCATGGTGCCTGCTTGTGTCTGCCTCTCTCTTCGCTCTCTCTGAATGAACAAATAAATCTTAAAAAAAAAATCTTTATAAAGATTTTTTATAAAGATTAAAAAATTACACTATTTCCATAAGAGTGAGTAGAAACTGCTTTTTTTTTTTTAGAAACTGCTTTTTATCAAACATCACTACATGGTATTTTAAAATGTATTGACTACTATGCATGTACTTACATCATTTATCTATAAAATCCAATGTTGAACTGAGTCCCTAAAATTAATTCCTGCCCTAACACTGCATCATCTATGAAAACGTTTATTAGCACAAATGTATTTTAGAAGCTAGAGATAAAAAAAAAAAAAAAAAAAAAAACTAAACTAAACTAAAAACAAGGAAAAGGTCCAAAGTTCCAAACCTCAGCCACCTCTACCTACTCTTCCCAGAGAAGAAATCAACTGCATTCAGAACATGCACGGTGACAAGTACTGCTGTTGGTTCCTCTCTGTTCGGGGAATCTCCCAGGGGCTACTAGCCCTCCACCTCCCAGGACCATCAAAGAGACTGGCCGTGCAGTAGGAAGCGACAAATGAGCTTCAATTTTTCAAAGAAATCCCTTATAAACTAGCCTGTATTTCTGGAGTAACAGCAATTTTTACTACTTATATCTAAGGTTAGATAATTAAAAGTAGATACGATTGGTAAACAGTAGTCATGACCAGTAGGTTCACTTAATGAAGCAATAAAAAAGCATCCAAATTATAAAAAAGCTAATTTGGACAAATAGATTTGGTGGAAAATAAACACTAGAAAAGACTATCATAATTTATTGAGAAAAAAACATGATTTTTTGATGAAAAGGGAAAATCCGATTCACTGACATCTATTAAATTGAAACACCAGGTGGTAGACACTGTTTCTCATCTTCCTTCCCATACACAATTCAATGACCACTTTATTCATGAAACTTCATTTTTTTTTTTAATGTTAAGGCTTCAACTTACAATCCGATCAATTTTAGAAATACTTCAAAAGTGATCTTATTTATAGGCTTACCATTGGGTTATTTTTCTCACAAGACACTAGATGGCAGTGGACAGTAAACGAATTTAGAGCTATGCAGATGGGCAGGAACAACTGGCCCCAGGTTCACCTGGAACTTTCAGGAGAACTAACTGCATGATTCTTAAGATTAACCTGCTGAAGTTCATTATGCAGTTGAGGAAGTCACGCCATTACTTTAAAGTACTTGCTATAAACTGGCCTTCAACACCAATGTATGAAGAGCTATCTGTTGTGAACTTACTTTATGAATTAAAAAATGTAGGGGTTGAAAGATTTTAGCTTTTACAAAATACTCTTAGAGATAACACAAGAAAACCTATAATGATAATATCATAAAGTATGTTATGTGTCAGAGTAAAAGACTGGGTATGAAAGAGAGAAACTGTAAAAAAAAAAAAAAAAGATTAATTAACCAAAATCTTATTATGGAAAAAAATAGTTTTTCCAACAAATATTTCAAAAGCACCCTGTATGCGTCATGATGTGAATCTCTGCAAAGGGTCAGGACACACAGATATGCTACTTCCTCTCCCAACTCCAGATTTCTCACAGACTTCTGCTTCTGCCCAAGAACGCCCTTTATTTCCTCTTCTACTAAGGAAGAGGTCTTCCAAACCCTACTTAAACAGAGCTAATCATCTGAGTTGTTTTTAGTGTGATTCACCCCAGCACCCCATCAAATTCACTATTCCACAACACCTTGGCTTCCTCTCTGCACTCAAGATTGTATGTTACACTGAACTGTGGATTTCCCCATTTCCTCTATGACATTCTTTGATGACAGGACTGGTGTTTTGTTTTGCTTTTTATCATCTTTGTATGCTCAGCAATTTAGCATAAATTTTTGGTACACAGCAGGTATTTTAAGTGGTTTGCTGAATGAATAACATTCACGACACAACATTTAATCAATGGAAGTTAAATTAAGATTTAGACAGTTTAAAAATCTTTTCGAAGTCACAGAGTGGTGAGCTACAATTCACTCAGGCCAACTCCAGAGTCTCATGATGTTTTTGGGAAGCTGTCCGTCTTCTTCCAGGCTCTGAAAAAATGTGTATAGCACAGGAGTAGTCTCTCCTGAGGGACTGTCCCAGTGGAACGTGAAAAGCACAGGGAAGGTATAATGAGGGAACCTATTCTGGTTCATCAGTGTCCCCAGGGGTAGCAAACAGCCTGAACAAGGTTTGAACTCAAAAAACAGTTTGGAAAAAATGTCCAAGTGGCTTTTAGAAAAGCTTTTTAAATGCTGTCTCCAGTTTCTTTCATTTACTGGTCCCCCTAGGTTTCCTATCATCATTTGTATTAAATGGGACAATTTACATTTTCCTCAAAAACTGTCTATTTTATCTAAAACATGAGAGACTCCTAACTCTGGGAAACGAACAAGGGGTAATGGAAGGGGAGGCGAGTGGAGGGGACGGGATGACTGGGTGACAGGCACTAAGAAGGGCACTTGATGGGATGAGCACTCAGTGTTATACTATATGTTGGCAAATCAAATTTCAATAAAAAAAATATATATAAAAATAAATGTCTACATTTATTAGTGTAAATATCCTCTCGTTTATCATTTTCATTCTATCTACTGCTGTATTTCCTAAACTATTAAACATAATTGTGTTTTCTCTTTTTTATTCATTAGGCTGGAAAATAGCTTACATCTGTATAGGGTTTTTATAGGATTTATTTATTTATTTGGGGGGGTGGAGGGGCAGAGGGAGAGAGAGAATCCTTGGGCAGACACCCCGCTGAGTGAGCCTGATGTGGGGCTCTAGCTCACAACTCCAAGATCACGACTTGAGATAAAACCACTTCATAGGCTCAATTGACTGCACTACCCAGGTGCCCCTGTATCTATACATTCTTTGGAGTCTCTTGTTTATATGGATTTTCTTTTTCTAAGTCCATAGGTTAAATTGGCAAATCCTAAAAGGACAGAGATTTTAATTTACTATCGTGTCTCTAGTACTTGGAATACTATCATGCAGTTGTACCCAGTAAAAATGTGCTAAAAAATTAATTTACTTTGTCTCTTATTAATGCCTCAAAAATGTATAGATGTTTAATACTTCAAGGATGTCGGATCTTCCACTGTGAATAACTTTGCCCAGAGCTTTAGCAATACTACACTTCATTTTTGTAAATATTATGCTCTCAATATCCCATTAACTGTATTTGTTTTCTTCTCACAGAATTACACTTCACATTATTTATGTTAATTTCCTTGTTTTTAGCCATTATGGGAATCTGAGTTCTTTTTTTTTTAAATGTTTTCGGAGGGATCTGAGTTCTTAAATGAAGGCTAAAAGCATCAAAGTAGGGTCTAACCCAAAGAATAAAAGGAAATCCACATTGGTAAATCCTAAAATAATATATATATTTTCTGGATAAGCCTACTTATTGATACTACTAACTTTCTCTAAAATGTATTTTTGATCTGTCAACCACTAAAAATATTATTGTATCCTTCTGTTCTTTTTGTGTGTGTATGTGTTTTGCTTTACAAATTTTTTTTTTAAAGATCTTATTTATTTATTCATGAGAGACACAGAAAGAGAGGCAGAGACACAGGCAAAAGTAGGAGAAGCAGGCTCCATGCAAGGAGCCAGATGCCGGAATCGATCTCCGGTCCTGGGATCCCGCCCTGAGCCAAAGGCAGACACTCAACCACTGAGCCACCCAAGTGTCCTGCTTTACAAATTTTGATGCATCAAATATTTATAGTATAAACTTCATAACAGCTCTGCCTTCACTGCAGACTAAACCCCTTCACAAATCCCAAGTGACCTCCTGTTCCAATTTAATGCTTTTATTCCCCAAACTAAACTTCATTATTGATCTTGTGGTACTTTCTCTTATTTTGTTTTCATTTTTTCTAGAATAGGTTTGCTCCATCTAAAATTACCTTTCTATTTTATTTTTTAAAGATTTTATTTATTTATTTATTTACTTGAGAGAGAGCAAGCAGGGGGAGCAACAGAAGGAGAGGGAGAAGCAGACGCTCCACTGAGCAGGGAGCCCAAGGTACAGCTCGATCCCAGGACTCTGGGATCGTGACCTGAGCCGAAGGCAGACGCTTTACTGACTGAGCCACCCAGAGGCCCCTAAAATTACCTTTTTATTTTCAGCCACTCCTGAGTCCTCTGTTTATTATACATGCCTCTATAAAATAGAAGATAGTTGTGGGGCTTTTAAATCTAATTCAAGATTTTTTTTCTTTTGATAGCTGGGCCCATTCTACTTATAATTTTGTTGTGACATATTTTTGAAACGAGTTCCACAATCTATTTTAAGTTTTATATTTAGTGTTTTAATACAACTTAGTTTTCTCTTTTCCTTAACTTTCCATGTTTTCTTTAGATGCTTTCCTTTCTGGTAATATTGATGTGGGTTTTTTTTTTTTTTAAGATTTTATTTATTTATTCAAGAGAGTCAGAGAGAAAGAGGCAAAGACACAGGCAGAGGGAGAAGCAGGCTCCATGCAGGGAGCCCGATGTGCGACTCAATCCTGGGACTCCACGATCACGCCCCTAGCTGAAGGTAGACGCTTAACCTCTGAGCCACCCAGGCATCTCTTGATGTGGTTTTTTAATTCTACCAGTAGAATTTTTGATATGTTTAAATACTATTTAAATTACATTTCTCAATGTATCAATTTTGGAAATTATTTCTGCTGTTCTCATTTATGAAAAAGAAATTAGTATTTTTATTACATATAAGAATTCTATAATTCCTCCCATCTGTATCTTAATCCTTGGTATTTTTGGTATAGACTAAAAATCTTATCACAGGAATGCCTGGATGGCTCAGGGCATGATCTCAGGGTCCTGGGACCGAGTTCCGTATCAGGCTCCCTACATGGAACCTGCTTCTCCCTCTGCCTGTGTCTCTGCCTCTCTCTGTGTGTCTCTCATGAATAAATAAATAAATAAATAAATAAATAAATAAGTCTTTTTTTAAAAAGCTATAAATATCTATAATATGCCATCTTGTATTTAAATAAGTAGACATGTATCTGCTCACCTGGGCAAAAACAAAACAAAACAACAACTTTATTTTAGTGTCTCTGTCTCTGTGTGTCTCTCATGAATAAATAAATAAACAAATAAATAAATAAATAAATCTTTTTTAAAAAACTATAAATATCTATAATATGCCATCTTGAATTTAAATAAATAGACATGTATCTGCTCACCTGGGCAAAAAAAAAAAAAAACTTTATTTTATTTAATATGGTTGTCTTACATTTTAGAAGTATGTCAACATATGTTCAAGCAATAGGGCAGATTAGATAATATGATACTCCTGGAGAAAACAATTTTAAAATTATTTAAAGGCTGGATAAAGTACATTTTACAATCATTTCTAATGCATTGCTGGGCTGAGAAGAATGGATGGAATCCACAGAAATATAAAAAGAAATCAATAAAGAAATCTGTGAGGCAAGTGAATCCCAAGCTGGATTGTTCTTGAGAGCAACAAAGCTTGGATGTGCTGACCTCCCCTCAGGAAAGCATGGCAGCGAACAGAAGAACCCCCACATGGGGCAGAGACCTGCAAAGGGCTAATGCCTCATTGTAGCTGCAAGGGTAAATATACTTAATGTTGCAAGGAGATTGCTAGGGCCCCAGAGTATCTTGTATTTATTGCTAGAGGGACAATAAAAATCTCCTCTGAGAAATCATAACTGTGTGCCACATGGGTGTGTTGCTTGAACCCATACTACTTTGTAGTCTGAAAAAAAATCTCATGAGATAATTTAAAATAGTCCTGGATTAGAAGTGTCTTAGATGACTGGCAAAAAACAATTTATATCCTGTCTCCAGGAGAAGGACTTAAACACAGTTCTTAAGAACAGCCATTTAAAAAGGCCCAAGGAAGAAAACGATTCACAGTTAAAACACAAAATAAATTAAAACACATGAGCAAATAAGCCACCATCTTTAAGACATGTATGAAACAAAACCAAGATATGTAAATTCAGAAAGAATATAAAACAATGTTAAAGGGGTATAGTTAATATGTCCCAAGAAATAAAAGATCAACTTAAAAAATATCCAGGAAATAAAAAAACTATACTGAAGAACTGAGAAAAACAACAAAAAAGAACCCAAAAGTAACTATGCTCAAGTCAATGCACAGAGAATTTTATCAATCTGATTTCTGTATCCAGCAAAGATCTATTCTAAGAAAAGTGATGACATAAAGACACACTCAGACAAAAAGTGAAAGTTTCCCATCAGCACACTCTCACTAAGGAAAATTCTACAGGAGAGAAGAAAAGTGATTCCAAACGGAAGACCTGAGATGCATGAGGAAATGAAGAACAAAAAAAGTGGTAATCTTGTAGATACAACTAAAGAAACACTTCAGGGGCGTCTGCGTGGCTTGTCAGTGAAGCGTCCATCTCTTGACCAGTGCAGGTCTTGAACTCAAGGTAGTGAGCTTAAGGGCCGCATTGTGCTCCATGTGGAGTGTGGAGCCTGCTGAAACAAGAAAGAAAAGAAAGAAAGGAAAGAAAGAGAGAAAGAATGAGAGAAGAAAGAAAGAGAAAGAAAGAAAGAAAGAAAGAAAGAAAGAAAGAAAGAAAGAGGAAAAGGAAAAGAAAAGGAAAAGGAAAAGGAAAAGGAAAAGGAAAAGGAAAGGAAAGGAAGAAAGAGAGAGGGAGGGAGGGAGAGAAAGAGAGAAGAAAAAGAAAGAAGAAAGAAAGAAAGAAAGAAAGAAAGAAAGAAAGAAAGAAAGAAAAAGAAAGAGGGAGGGAGAAAGAAAGAAAGAAAGAAAAAGAAAGAAAGAAGAAAGAAAGAAAGAAAGAAAGAAAGAAAGAAAGAAAGAAAGAAAGAAAAAAAAAGAAAGAAAAAGAAAGGAAGGAAGGAAGGAAGGAAGGAAGGAAGGAAGGAAGGAAGGAAGGAAGGAAGGGGTCCTTGGGTGGCTCAGTGGCTTAGTGCCTGCCTTCAGCACAGGGCGTGATCCTGGGGTCCCGGGATCGAGTCCCACATCAGGCTCCCTGCATGGAGCCTGCTTCTCCCTCTGCCTGTGTCTCTGCCTCTCTCTCCCTGTCTGTGTCTCTCATGAATAAATAAATAAAATCTTAAGAAAAAAAGAAGAAAAGAAAGAAAGAAAGAAAGAAAGAAAGAAAGAAAGAAAGAAAGAAAGAAAGAAAGAAAGAAAGAAAGAAAGAAAGAAAGAAAGAAAGAAAGAAAGAAAGAAAGAACTAAAAAAGAAACACTTCAGTGAACCTAGACTTCAGGCGATGTCTTCTTCCTACCCACAGAAGTCCCCAGGGCAGGGAAATATTAAAGGCACAGACACCTGTGTGGAATACATACAAGGAAAAACGTGGTGAACAAAATGCAGTAATCACCCCTAAAAGTATCCTCCCAGGAGGACAAGGTCTCTGCCTTCATGGAGATCCCATTCTCATTAGAAAGCCAGATAAACAATCACACACACCATAAATAAATACATAATTACAGACTCAGTTAAATTCTCTGAAGGAGAAGTATATGATAATAATGCACAACAGAGTGAGACAGGACTTAGGAAGGTCAGAAGAAGCTACAATTTTTGCTAGGTCATCTGCTGTGTGTTCCTAGGGACATGCTGTTGAGCAGGACAGGACCATGGACACAATGACCTCAGAGATAGTCATGTACAGTGAAATCAATAGACTTAGGAAGCATATAGTGTCATCCCCTCAATTAAGTAAAAAAAGTCAAAGAATTAGAACTGGTATACATAGAATACAGTTTAGAGACTGTAGACACAAAGAGCTTTCTCTAAATCACATATTCTAGGAACCTACTTCACAAAGGTCAATGTATAAACAAAGCTTGCAAAAAACCCCCACAAAAACCTACAAGCCAGCCAAGTGCCTAAGAATATGGGATTTGTGAATCTCAACGCAGGCTCTAAAAATTCAAGCACTTCCTGAGGCTGTCACACCCTGCAGACCCCTGGCCTCTTGTTGCCTGCTCTTCCTGACCTCTGCAAACCACTTTCCCCCATTCTCTGTCACACAGAGCAGAAGAGGGTCATCCCATGGGGCCGTCTCAGTTCCAGGGTTCACTCACTTCTTTTCATGAAAACAGCTAGAAATGCTGAGTCCGGGATCCAGGTTTCAGCAGAGAATTGGATGGGTCCGAGTTTGGGTCACAAATAGCTGTGATTGAAGGGAAAGGGTCACGTGGTACACACTCAGCTGCCAAGGTTAAGCCCTGAGAGTTGTCTGCAGATCCCAGGGGCGTCATAAGGAGACATGCACTCTCATGATCACCCTGAGCTAACATACACACCAGTACATTTTCAATAGAATTACAAATTATATAACAGTTTTCTAAAAGGCAAAATTTTAAAAATAAATTTTTGGAATGAATAGGAAAGAATGAGATCTACTTGTTATTTCAGTAGCTTACCCATTAGCTGAAATATCATTTAATGTTTTTAAAAGTAGTAGTGATATTTGAATAATTTAATTTAATTAACACTCTTATTCTGTACATGGAAGGCACTAGGAGAGATGCTGGGTGAATGTGAAGATTTGTAAGAAAAGGTCTTTTACCCTAAAGAGCTTCTAATCCTGTAACATAAATTTTTACTATGCAAGGGGGAAAGAAGGACTGCAAAAAAGAAGAGGATCAATTATGGGTTTGGTAAATCAGCCAAGAAATATTTTTGTGCAACTACTGTTTATCCTTTGGACTACTGTATAATTCAAGAGTACTATCAAACATCTCAGAACACTTGCATCTCTATTCCTATTAACATTTTATATATTATAAATAGCACACATTTTGATTACTCATACATACAAGTATTGCATTGCAAAAATACATTCCAAATCTCAAATAACAATGCCTAACTCATAAGAAATACATAGTAAGAATTTTCCAAATATATTTATAAATAATTTCTATATATTTAAATTACAAATATAATTGTTATTGGCTTAGAATATTGGTCTAAAATGTCATGTATGTGGTTTTAATTTCATAACAAAAATCAGATGCCAGTAGCCAAACATCTTAAAGTACTTTTTAAAGTGCCTTATACACAACTGGATTTGATAGTGGGCCATGCGTTGAGTAAATTAACCCAGAGACACAAGGTCCAGCCTGTCGCACAGAGGACTAGAAAAGCCCCATGCCATGGAACAGTCTGAGCTATGGCCACCACAGCTCCGGGAGCTACACTTAGTAACTGTCCCAGCTGTGAGAGTTGCCTTAAAGAAATTAAAAAAAAAAAAATCACACACACATAAAAATACTAGACTTTTGTTCTCATTTTACTGTTACAGACTGTTTTGCAAGGGCATAAATCATCCATGGTGCCCCAGCTCCCGGTGCTGAAATATCTTTTGTACAAAACACTAAGTCTAGAAATACCATCCCTAGGATACGATACCATAAACCAAAACTAAAACAATAAATAAGTTATAAGACTTTATGCCCCAATGTTGCCACGCTGCTAAACTTTTCAGCTGGCAATAACTGTGTATAGAAACGGAACACAACATGAGTTTAAAGTACCTAATTCCCAAGCATCTGTTGTTTGTAATACAGTGTATCTTTTTTAAAAAGCTTATGACATTTTCTTATCTAGAGCACCAAAATCTAAATTTAGATACTTACATTATTGCACTCTCCAAGGAAATACAGTGCAAATCCATCAGCTTTTGTGGCTGCCAAAGTAATAAAAAGGGAAGAAACTAATCTCAATGGAAGAACAGACCACGTATAAACTCTTTAAGGTGAGACCTCAGGCAGGAGTCTTTGTGAAAGGACCGTTACCATAACTAATTGTCATGCAGTCAACTGAGCAGATTAAGTTACCACTTTACTCAATCACACAAGTAGAGCATCTGCATTCATTATGCATCAGCTACAGCAAATTTTAAGATGTGACATCCTCAAATGCATACAGCAGCTCATGTGCTATGTAATAATATCTTTGTGAAACTTTAAGTATCACAATTATTGGAAATATTTTTTAAGAATTGTATTTAATTTTTAAAAAATGAAAAATATCAGACATGAGATTTATAATAATGAGTAATCAATGTTAGCATCAACCAAAAAGGATGATGTATATCTCCACATGTCATCATTGAAGAAAACATAATTTAACTTTCCTAAAACTGCTTCCGGTTCATCTGAAGGCAATTATCAGAGCAGATAACAGATATCACTAGGGGAGGACTGCCTGAATGTAGACTCCTGTTTCACTCCTTTTTACTCGTGTGGCCTTGGATAAAATATTTGACCTGTCTTTGCCACAGCTTCCTCATCAGTAAAATGGTGATAACAGTATATAACTCTGTCACCTCCCCAAATATATTTAAGATGCTTTTTGTTTCTTAAAAATTAATGATTTACTCCATAACGATGTGATTTAATTCAATAAAACTATACTTTCCAAAGAAAACTAGGTTTTATTTAGAAAGCATAGTACATTCATTCCATTTATATATCTGGCAGATACTTTTTTGGGATTAGACAACTTAGGAATTTTTAGGCTTGACTCATTCCAGTACTTTCATAATAAAATATTTTCATTTCAAATTTAGCCCCAGAATAGAAGTAAATAAATGACTTGCATTCGCCTTGTAGTAAGTATATTACTTTTTCCATTTTCTGCAATGGAATAAAAGAATCTTCAGTTCAAATTTTCTACCAGAAGGAATACAAAACATTTCTTACCTATTTTAATGATGCTACTCAATTCATAGAGGAGTAGCTGGTTGTCTCCTCCTGTATCCAACCGTTGTTCTATATAGCTGTTTAGTTCATACACAACTCCCTGCATATTCGTGTCTTGGTACTTTCAATAAAAAAAAGAAAGAGAAATAAAGGACATAAATATAATAAAATTAAAAATTCCTTACTTTATAAAACATACTATTAAGGTATATAACTTTACATACTTTGCTTTATGCTTTTATACACTATGATTTTAAAGAGCATTATTTAATTATAATCTACTATAAAATAGATTAAACATTAAAATTGCTGACTTAGAATTATAAACTCCATGTATACTTTATATTCAAACATCAAATGTTACAAATTACCTTCTTATTTCTGAAGTTTTAAATATAATCAGTAAAAGTAGTACAAAAGTTTGCTAACTGAATGAAACATTGTTAGATGCTAGAAAAGCCAACTGATATGCATTGCACTGGATGAAGCAGAATTTGTTCATTAGTCTCCATTCATCTGCACCAATGGGGCTACCACCCTAGTCAGAGCTCAACTCTTCCCCTAGGACAGGAAGGAGCAGCTCTTGTGTTTGCTGTCATGGTAGCACCAGCTGCCGCACCGCAAGCCCAAAGCTCTGGGCTTCACTGTGGTAACAGGGACAACAGCAGGTAAATAGGGTTTGGGAAAAAGATGGGAGCTAAGTCGTAGCTACTTACAGCACTTATCTTCTCTAAAAATGCTGAAAAACTGCCTTCCACCAAGCTTCCCTTCCTAAGCCTATTCTCCAAGCAATAGCTATGGTAAAGTTTATAAACAAAATAAAATTCTGTCATTCTCTGGCTTAAAATACTCCTGGGGCTTCCCACCGTACTTCGAATAATAGACTCCTCACAGGGACGGCCTCCCACATTCTACAGATGCAGTTATGGTCTGTCTACAACACCATCTCAAGCCATCTTTCTCTTTCTTAACCACTCAGGTATCTTTAACTCCTAAAGTTTTATTACTTGCCATTACTCTTTTTTAAAAATTCCAGTATAGTGAACATAGAGTGTTATATTAGTGTCAGGTGTACAATATAGTGATTCATCACTTCTGATCATCACCGGTGCTCATTACAAGTACATTCCTTCATCCCCATCCCCTATTTCTCCCATCCTCCACCCACCTCCCCTAACCATCAGTTTATTCTCTAAAGTTAAGAGTCTGTTTCTTGATTTGTCTCTCTTCTTTCCCCTTGTTTCTCTATTTGTTCTGTTTCTTAAATTCCACATATGAGTGAAATCATATAGTATTTGTCTTTCTCTGACTGACTTATTTAGGCTTAGCATAATACTCTTTAGGTCCATCCATATTGTTGCAAACACTTGCCATTATTCTTGATCACTATTCTCAATGAATGTCTGAGGAATGAATGAATGTGAAAAAATACATGAAAGAATAGATGAATCGATCAATCCACAAATAGGTACTGGCAATCCTGACAATCTACACTACTATACATAAGTATTCTTCTAGCTAGAAGAGATGCTAGAGAATTAACAGAATAAAGTTCCAGTCTTCAAGGAACTTAGATTCTAGGTGAGGAAAATAAATAACTGAATGTTATAATGTGGCAGGTGGTGATAGGTGGTATGCAGAAAAAAAGAGCAGGGAAGGCTGGCAGCCAAGACCTCTGGAGGGAGAGTTACCCTTTTTAATAGGATGGACAGGGAGCACACTCTGGTCCAGGCAGATTCCAGAGAAAGAAGTATGAAGGATGACTTGTCTCAAGGTGCAATACACATCAAAAAGAATAAGACACTACTTTTGAGAGATCCAAACACTACTACAGTGTCCCAGCCAGATAGCAATAGGCATTAGGTGAGCAATGGAGTTGCAGCTCAAGCCTATCTCAACAGTGAGCCCCAGTGGGTTTTCAAACACCTGGGGGTAACTACAGTTTTAGAATGCACTTTAGGAATAGGCATCCTCAGAAACGGACAAAATTCCACCCTGAAGGATCCCCACTGAAAAGGGGTGAAGATGTGAGACCTGCAGAGAGCTGGAGGAAGAGCTTTCCAAGTGGAGAGAACAACAGAAATAAATGAATGAACATGACCCCAAAGCGTCAAAATAGAAACCCACCAAGCACTGTTATGCTTTAGTGCCAACTTCGAGAATGATTGACTTTGTTCTTGGGACTCTTACGACTGGCACTCATTGTGTCCTCTCTCAGAACAGCTTCTCTAGGTTGTGTGTGCTCTGCTCCTACATCTGCTGAGCCTCATGTACCCAGTGCCGGATTCCCCCGGCCCCTTGAACCTGTGCATCCTGCTCGCTTTGTTGCACACGCAACCATGGTAAATCACCGGCCTCCTGACCAAGTTTTGTGACTCTTTTTTGCTAAAGGTTTAACTGCTTAGCAGTTAGTCATAACTTCCTGGCAATTCTCTGGCTGCTGATATTCTTCAAGACCTTCGCTAGGGCAGATACCATTGTGGTAGCAAAAGTCTGCATAAAAATCACGAATGCTCTGAAATTCTGATGCCTTCCAAGCACGACAGCATTGTATGTGGCCATACACACAAGCTCATGCTGTTCCTTTATCATCTGTAAACAAGATGCTATCTGACGACTGCCAGTTTTGAAGAACTCTGGAGAAACGATTCTACTCTAACATACCCTCTCTCTCTCCCTCACCACTAATTAGAACCATTTGTTTGTATTTTTCCCCAAAGTCCTGGGAAAGAGCTTATCTGAGACTGAAACTAACCTGAAGAAAAGCTAGGCTATGAGGGATGCCTGGGTGGCTCAGTGGTTGAGCATCTACCTTAGGCTCAGGTTGTGATCCTGGGGTCTCGTATCCAGTTCCACATCGGGCTCCTTGTAGGGAGCCTGCTTCTCCCTCTATGTCTCTGTTTGTCTCTCATGAATAAATACATAAAATCTTAAAAAAAAAAAAAGCCAGGCTATGAGAAATAAAGAGACTAAGTCGTAATGACAGGGTCTGAATCTCTAGATCCAGACACGCAAAAACCATAATGCTTAAAAACCTATCCCTAAATACAGACTGTTCATGAACCGATAAATCTCTGAACACTTCCTTTTTCTTCTGGGGAGGGGCACTTCAGCTAGTCTCAGGTGGGCTCTGAAGCACCCCGCAGAGGAGTCCCCATAAAAATGATACACGGGCTCCTTTCTCTGACAACATGATTCTGAGAGTACATCCATTCACAGGATCTGTGTGCAGTGCTGAGAGGGAAGAACAGCTGTTCACCATGTCTTCTGGAAGGACTAGGTTGTCACACACAAGTGATAACAAGAAGGCAGTTTATTGTGGGGTGTCCTCTGAGTTTTTCTTTTCTCATCTGTAGATCAAGGAGGCTAAAGTGTGTTACCTTTCAACACTCACTGTCTATGATAATCTATGACCTAGGATTTTAATTTTGTCATTAAGCTTCAAATTCTGACCTTCAACCTGGTGTAGGGGGGTTTAGTACAACCTGTTTCCTTTGATTGTCAATGACAACTGCATCATAAGAGCAAAATGTTTTATTACAGTTACTATTACATATTAATGTACTATTAATTCTCAAAAATTAAAGCCCTATCTACATAGTGAATCATTCAAACCATAATATTCTATAAAACTTAAAATAATATGTAAGTGTAAAGTAGTAAGCATAACTATTGATTGGCTGTTAGCCTGATATGCTTACTACTTTACATTTACATATTATTTTAAGTTTTATAGTCCTGGGGCCAGGACTACCATCACACATAAGGAAAGGCACAGGAAGCACGTGGAGGTGAACCAAATCCCACCCTCCCAAGGTGCTCTTTAGAAACAGTGTGATGGGGCAGACCGGGTGGCGCCACCTTCAGCCCAGGGCCTGATCCTGGAGTCCTGGGATCGAGTCCCACGTTGGGCTCCCTGCAGGTAGCCTGCTTCTCCCTCTGCCTGTGTCTCTGCCTCTGTGTGTGTGTGTGTGTGTCTCATGAATAAATAAATAAAATCTTTAAAAATTAATAAGGGATCAATTCAATTCAGTAAAATAAACCTTAAGCCTATAGCTTCACTGAAAGAAAATCATAAGAGTGTATTAATTAAGTTGCTCAGAACTGGAATTTACACAGCATTCTAATTTGACAAAGTCCTTTCCCTAACTTTATTCTACATAAGAACCCAACCAAAGTATACACTGAATATCACCGATACTTTCATAACTCAAGAAGTCAGAATTCTCAGGAGAATGAGTTGGACAATGCACAACTTCTCAAACCTTACAATCCAACTGGATGCTGCCACTCTAATTTTCCATGTTCCACATTGATTTTCATGTAGAGCTTGTTTTCCATTAGAGCAACTTCTGAAAACAAGGATTTGCAAAGACCTGACTTCACTGAAAGGATTGCAGTGACCTAATACTGAAACTGTGAATTCTGTTAGGCTCTATCTGACAGACATCATTGTGTGCTCCACAGAACTTTAACAGGTCCTGAACCACTACCGTGAGTTTGCTGTGATGCCTAAGAGCACTGGAACAGTTTGGGAAGCAGGGGAACAGCCACTCCATCCACCTGGAGGGAAACAGTGTTTTATGAGATACGATGGTAATGAACAGAGCAGTATTAATCCTTGGTGAAGCTGGTTTAGCCAGGATAACAAATGCTCCCAGACTTGCTAACGTGAACTAGGTGTTTAAACACAGATCGGCAAACCACTTCCCCAGGAGAGGTTAGAGGCAATTCAAGAACGAAATGGAAGCTTGAACGGTGTGAGGTCTGTGAGCCCATGACTCTATGAGGGATCACTGGCATGTCCTGAAGGCCGGGGTCAAATCAGTAGAAAATATGATGAGGCAGATGTTAAGTTGGATCAACACTGAAGAGTGTGTACAAACAGCTTCTAGTTTTTAGTATAAACCTCAAAATTTGAATAATGTCATTCTTTAAATTTTTCCTATTTCTTTTTAAATTTATCTCTTTTATAATGTTAATTTTGACATAATCTCAAGCTTATTAAAAAAATGTAAGAATACAAAAAACCTCCTGTATACCATCAATATTGCCATTTTGTCCTATTTGCTTTCTCATTCTCAGTTAACTCTGCTTGCCTGCCTTCCTATTTACCTGTTATCTATTATTCTATCTACATAAACACATGCCATAATCACAAGTATTTTTTCTGCATATATGAGAATATGTTAGTGTGCTCCTTTACTCCACAACTGTGCTATGTATTCCCTAAGAAATAAAATATCCTCTTACATAGTTATAACAGTTACCATGATCAGAAATTTTAACATCACCACAGCAATATTAGCTAATTACGACTCCACATTCAAATGCCATCCACTGTCCCAGTAATATCCTTAGAGTTATCCATCCCATTAGGGCAGGGTCATTGTGATCCCAGATCACAAATGGCATTTACTTATCATGCCTATTTGGTATACTTTAATGTGGACCAATTCTAGTCTTTCCCTTGTGTTTCTTGAACTTGATGTTTTGTACAATGTGAGCCAATTAGGATTTGTCTGATGTTTGCTCAAGATTATAATCAGGTTTTGCATCTTTGGCAGCAGTACAACAAAGTGTTGGGGCCAGAACTCTATCATCTCTCCTGTATTTGGTATTTGGCATTCTACTGGGAAGAAGACTTTCCATTCTCCTCATTCATTCATTTTACATGGGTCTGGACTCACAGATTCTTCTTTTTTAAACTTATTTTTTAATTTATTTTTTGTTGGTGTTCAATTTGCCAACATATAGCATAACACACAGTGCTCATCCCATCAAGTGCCCCCCTCAGTGCCCGTCACCCAGTCACCCTCACTCCCCACCCTGGACTCACAGATTCTTATTCAATAGGTTACCACCCATTAATACTGTCATATATGCATTCTGATTCTTCAAATATCCCAGATTTGACCAGCAAGAACCTCAAGATAGTTGCTATATCCTTCTGACATTCTTCATGATTCTTTCAACACCTTCTTATTTTGTCATTACATATTTTGCCAACCCTGGTATTAGTCATTTCTGTTTCTCGAAGAAAGAGAAGTTCCTTTTAATGGAGAGGGGTATTTAAAATTCAAGCACAGGAGTTATAAGTGCCACTGCTGTCAATGCTTCTAGGTCTCTCATTTATGTAAATATTGTATAGATGAGGTGCCTCATATAAATATATATAAATATATAATTCTGTATTTATCTACATATATATATATATAAGGAAATGAAAAACTATGAATTCATACTAATACCTCCAGTTTTAGCTAGGCAATTAAGTGTGCATTCTAACACTCCCCGTTTCCATATTTGTAATTCCTTCACGCAACAGAGAGAAATCTTACCGACAATAGCCTTAATATATTTGTACAGTTTCTTAGTCCTGGGATATACAGAAGTAGTTTCAGAAATGTTAAGCTGTACCACTGAAAACAAACCTAAGGTGTCAATATTTTTTTAGATTTTTAAATAAATTTAAGAAACACTGAAATGTACAATTCATTAAACTCTGAGAAATAGAGAAATCCTTGTAACGTATATACTTATTAGGACATACAAAAATCAGTTGTGTTTCTATGCACTAACAACAAGCTATTAACAATAGAGTCAAAAAAGAATAAAATACTTAGGAATTTATCCAAAGAGATGTAAGATATGTAGACTGAAACTTATAAAAAAACTGAAAAATAGAAGAAGACACAAAATAAATGTAAAGAAATTCTGTGTTTAGGGATTGGAAAATTAATATAGTTAAAATGTCAATAGTATCCAAAGTGATCTGTACATTCAATGTAATCCCTATCAAAATTTCAAGTTTTTTTTTTCACAGAAATAGAAAAAAAAGAACCCTAAAATTTATATGGAACTTCAAAAGCCCTGAAAATTCAAAGCAATCTTGAGAAAAAAAGAACAAAGCTAGAAGCATCATACTTCCTGATTTCAAACTCTATCATAATGAAGCTCTAATAATCAAAACAGTATGGTACTGGCATAAAAAGAGACACACAGATGAATGGAACAGAACAAAGAACCCAGAAATAAACCCATTCAGACATGGTCAACTTATCTTTAAGAAGAGCACCAAGAATATACAGTGTGGAAAGGACACACTCTTCAATAAATGGTGCTGGGAAAACTGGATATCCACGTGCAGAAGACTGAAACCGGACCCTTATCTTTCACAGTATACAAAACCAACTCAAATGGTTTAAAGACTTAAATTTAAAACCTGAAACTGTAAAACTCCTAGATGAAATCACAAGCTGAACCTAGTTCTTTGACACTGGTCTGGGAAATGATTTTTTGGATATGATCTCAGAAACACAGGTAACAAAGGCAAAAATAGACAAGTGGGACTACATCAAACTAAAAGGCTTCTGCATGGCAAAGCAAACCACCAACAAAAGGGAAAAGGCAAAAGATGGAATGGGAGAAAATATTTGCAAACCATTTATCTGATAAGGGAGTAATATCTAAAACATTAAAAAAAAACCCACTCATACAACTGAACAGCAAAATAATCCCAATTCAATTGAAAAATGGGCAGAGGAGCTAACAGACATTTTCCAAAGAAGACACGCAAATGGCCAACAGGTGCAGGATAAAGGTGTTTAACACCACTAATCATCAGGGAAATGCAAAACAAAACCACAATGAGCTAAAGCTCACACCTATAGGGTATCATCAAATGACGAAAGATAACAAGTGTCAGGGAAGGCATGGAGAAAAGGGAGCCTTTGTGCACCAGAGGTGGGAATATAAACTGATGCTGTTACTATGGAAAACAGTATGGAGGTTTCTCAAAAAATTAAGAGCGGAATTATCAAATGATCCAGCAATCTTTTTTTCTGGGTATGTATTTCAGGGAAATGAAATCACTATCTCAAAGAGATATCTGCAATCTTATGTTCACTGCAGCATTATTCACAATAGCCAAGTTACAAAAATAACCGAACTGTCTGTCAACAGATGAATATATAAAGAAAATGTCACATACACACACACACATAATGTGTATGTATGCATATAATAACATATACATACATAAATATACATAGTATGTATGTAAATATATACATAATTTATATAATTTTATATATGTAGCTTTAGAATATTATTCAGCCCTAAAAAAGTAGGAAATTCTATTTGTGGTAACATAGATGAAGCCAGAGGGCATTATGCTAAGTAAAATAAGCTAGACACAGAAAAACAAACACTATATTATCTCACATGTGGAATCTAAAAAGCCAAACTCACAGAAGTATAGATTAGATTTACAGGTGTCCGGGGCTGGAGTGTGGAGAAAACAAAGAGAAGTCAGTCAAAGGTTACAAACCTTTCTGGTGGGAACGCAAACTAGAGCCACTGTGGAAGATGGTATGGAGGTTCCTCAAAAAATTAAAAATAGATTACCATATGATCCAGAAATTCCACTGTGAATATTTACCTAAAGGTTATGAAAACACTAATTTGAAAAGCTATATGCACCCTTATGCTTATAGCAGCATTATTTACAATAGCCAAACCATGGAAGCAGCCCACATATCCAGGAATAGATGAATGGACAAAGAAGATGTGTGTGGTGTGGTGTGTGTATGTGTAATATTACTCAGCCATAAAAAAGAATGAAATCTTACCATTTGCAACAATATGGATGGCTCTAGAGGGTATAATGCTTGGTGAAATAAGTCAGAGAAAGACAAATATCATTAGGATTTCACTCATATGTGGAATTTAAGAAGCAAAGAGAAAAAAAAAAGACCCTTTATATACAGGGAACAAACTGATGGTCACCAGAGGAGAAATGGGGAGGGGTGAGGTGGATGACAGGGTTTGAAGAGGCCACTCATTGTGATGAGCACAAGGTGATGTACAGAACTGTTGAATCACTATACTTGAAACTACACTGTATGTTAATTATATTGGAATTGAAGTTTAAAAAAAAAGTTATCATTAAAAAAAAAGAGAGGACCTTAGAGATTAAAACAGATACAGAGCTGTACCAACTCAATGCCGCATGTACTGTTTTAAGGATCCTAGTTCAAACATAACTGCTATAAAAAGAGTCTTTTCAGACAGTTGAGGAAAACAATCTGGCCCAAGGATTAAGATATTATTGTTAAGTGTGATTATTGGTAGGCATGAAAATGGCATGTAATTGAGGATTTTTTTCTTTTTTCTTTTTATTTTTTGAGGATCTCTTTAAAATGTCATTTCCTATTAGAAATCTATACTGAAGTCTTTGTGGCTGAAATTACATGGCTGAGACTTGCTTTAGACTATACCAGCAAGCAAAAAAAGGGAGTAGGGGAGTGTACATGAAACAGGAATAGCAAAATGATCATCATTGAAGCTAGGTGACAGGTACATGGTGGTCAACATGCAATTCTTTCTACTTGTATGCAGAGAAAATGTCTATAAAAAAAAGTGAAAATGGGAAGAAAGCAAGCAAGCAAGCAAGCAAGCAATAATAGGCTCAAGGAAGCACTGATCCCTCCACTGCTCATTTACTGAGCAGTTTTTCTTTTTCTTTTTTTTTATTGAGCAATTTTTCTGTGTCCAAAAATGACTTAAACAATCTACCCTATACGAGTGTAAGAAAGCAAGGCACTCAAAGGCTGCATGGGCATTCAGTGGTTAAGTGACAATACCAGACAATGACAGGAGGTCACTTTTACATGAATAACTGTGAAATAATAAATCTATGTATTGGGAGAAAAAGGGTTACAAACTTTCAATTATAAGACAGGAAAGTTCTGAGACCTGAAGTACAGGTCGGTACCTACAACTAAAAACACCATAGTGTATACTCGAAAACTGCGGAGGTAGATCTTCAGTGTTCTAACCACACCACCAGCCCTGCCCCCCAACTCCGTGAGGTGATGGATGTACTCATTAATTCGATGGTGGGAATCACTTCACAGTGCACACATATGTCACATGTTGTAACTAATATGTACACTTAAATATATACAATTATTATTCATCAAAAATAAAAAAATATTTTAAAAGAAATAATTTTAATAATAAACCTCTCAGTAATAATAAAAGTAACAATAAAAGACACAGACTATTTCATATTTTTATCTATGGTCCTTCTTAATCAATCCCTGCCCCCAAGGCAACCACCATTTTTGACTTTTTTTCACCACTGATTAGCTTTGCTTTTGTTTTTAGAATTTTATCAAAATGGACTCATACAAAATATACTGTTTCGAGCTCTGCTTTATTTGCTTGACATAATACCACTGAGATTTATGCATACAACTGTGTATCCAGGTAGTTTCCTCCTTCCTATTGCTAGTTGCGTATGATATATTTATCTGTTCTACCACTGTTGGTCGTTTGGGATGTTTATGTTCTCCAGGTCTGAGCGATTAAGAATAAAGCTACTACAAACATCTTTCTGTGAACATGGAAGAATGCAAAAGTCTTTCCGTGAACATGGGTTTTCAGTTATCTTAGGCAAATACGTAAGAGTAAAATTTGTGGTCAGAAGTAAATGTACGCTTAACTGTAAGAAGAAACTGCCAAATCGTTGACAATGCTACATATTAAGAACAAAGTTATCAAAACTGATTTGGGTATTTTAGATTAAAATAAATTATTAAAGAGGTCATTTATGCTACACAAACAGCGCAGGCGGAACAATTCTATTCTAAGACTGAGCAATCATGGAACAGTTCTGGAAGGCTGAGCCTCAAAGACAGACAAAGAGAATGGGGGGTACGGAGCAAAGAGGGTGCTGCTGACCCTTTTGCAAATGCTTATTTCAAAAAGTTTTAAAATCCTAAATATCAACCAAGGGATTAGTATATGCATCCTGAGCTTAACCTAACACCATGGGGAAAAAAAAAAATGAAAAGAAAAAGCAGCTGCCTTGACTTGTCCTGCTATGTCAATGAGCACAGAGGAAATGCTACACAGAGTTGTTTCAAAGTGTCGTGCAGTGGGTACAGGGGTAGGAAGGCAGGTTCCCCAGCAGCTCAATGTAGAGGCTCAGAGGAAGCTCAGAAAGCTAGAAAAGATACAGAACCCTGGCGGCCACGGAAGAGCAATACAGTAGGATACAAGGTCCAGACTGATCCAGAAAGACCTGAGACCGTGAATCCCTGTTAAAAGTGGTGGAAGTGAGCAGGCTGGGATTCTGCTAAGTGAGGTGCCCTTAAAAACAAGTCAGGTCAACACAAGGAAACAGAAATAACAAAAACCTAACAGTCCTAAAGAACATTACTGTAAGTTTTCAAAGGGCTTTCTGTGTCAACTAATATTAACTAATTTAATTACGGATGAAAAAGGTCCATGAGATGAAAAAGGCTCATGAGATTATTATTTTTTTAAAGATTTTATTTATTTATTCATGAGAGACACAGAGAGAAAGGCAGAGACACAAACAGAGGAGAAGCAGGCTCCCTATAGGGAGCCTGATGCGGGACTCGATCCCAGGACCCCAGGATCACGACCTGAGCCGAAGGCAGACGCTCAATCACTGAGTCACCCAGGCGTCCCAAGAGATTATTTCTTAATAATAACTTAATTCAGAAAAAAGGAGTCCATGAGATAAACACAGTTTTAAATCATTGAGGATACAGCAAGCATTTCTAGTAAGTTTAAGTCTGCTAGCAGAAAAGGATTCAGTTATCCAGACAGATGAAAAAGATACATTTCTGAATGTCAGTATGTAATTAAGGTTTTTTTAAGCGAATATTTTTTCAGCAGTGTGTCAAGCACTATTACAGGTATCGGATAAAGCTCCTACTCTCATGGAGATTAAACGCTAGTGGGGAAAACAGATAAGAAGATACTAGCTTATGATAACATCTATGACAAAACTAAAACATTTGTATGACTTTGTTGCCATTTTAATTTAAAAAACTTATTCAGGAGGAACCGAATTTTATCCACACTTCTCTATGACTAGACCATTAGTATATTCTTTTTCACAATAAAGAAATGTGCCTTTAATCAGCCTTTGATCCTGTGCACTAAGACCAGCTATGTGTATGGGTTTAATATAGTCCCTCTATAGTTACTACTTCTCAAAATCTATCCTCTAAAACAGAGCTGTGGTTGCCAAGAACTGACAAAACAGGTATAATTTAAAATCTTGCAAAAAACGAATGTGTTTAGTTTCCATTTTATAATTTTTTTCCTAATGGTGTGATACTGGTTTTCAGATGAAATACCCTGCCTACTGCCACCGTGACTAATAGGATGGATCAGCAAAAATCTTTCACGGGCAGATGATCCATGTGTTCAAACTATCATTAAGATCATGGGTTTTATCTTAAGTACAAGCAAACAAAAATCACTGTCTTTAAATAATCAGTATGAAATATTTCCATATAGAAGAATGATGTACTTCAGTTATATAGAGAAGAGTTTTGCAACTAATTCTTTCACGAAGCTGAGATGCTTAGAACTGATAATCCTTACAGGTTTCTGTGGCTATAGTTAGTGACTAGCAGCTAAGCTTGTGAAATGAAATTTACACTAAAAGTAACCATACTACACTTTTAAAGAAAACTGGACTTCTACAAAGCTCAGGTTGCCTAAAGCTGTTTTAACCTGTGTAATCAGGAAAATATGGACTTTGCCTGTACAGACAGCGAATTGCTGTGCATTATGTTGTACACGTGGAAGTAACACAATGTTACATGTTGATTAAAGCTCAGTAAACACTAACCTTGATTCCCTTCCGATCTAGCTTCCACCCTCTTTCTTATCTCCCTTTTAAGGCAAAACTGTATAAAATGATTATCTCTATTTGCTGCCTTCAAATTCTCTTCCCTTTCTCAAACTCGCTCTGTTTCAATGAAACAGCTTCTATTAAGATCATCATCGACTTCCACATTGCCAAGTCCACAGGGTAACTCTCAGCTCCCTTAAAATATGGGCATTTGATGTAGTTGACTATTGTTTTTGACTAGACATAATGTTTCTGCATGCATGCACCCATAGCATGGCTCTCCCCTGCCTCTGGGACACTTCTTTTCAGTCTTTGTAAGCCTTTCTCCTATCTCAGGTTTCTAAATGTCCTGGCCCTGGGCTGGTCTTTGCATTTTCTTCTCTACTGAAACCACTCTCACTTCCTAGATGATCTCAACCAGTCTCGCATTGTTACATCCTGTCTCTACACTGGTGGTTCTTAAATCACCCATATTACTAAGAAATCTCTAATTCACTTCATTCATCTCAACTCGACTCCTATATCCAGCTACCTCCTTAACATCTCTTTTTTAGAAATCCATTAGGTATCTCAAATAGCACTTCCAAACTTGAGCACCTCATGACTTCCCCACCTCACGCTGACTTCCTACAAACCTTCCCATCCATTTAATGGTAACCCATCTACCCATTTCATCAGGCAAAATAGAAATGCCATCATTTCTCCTTTCTTGTTTTATACCATACGTCTGGATTAATCAGCAACTCTTGTTAGCTCTACTTTCCAAATAGATCTAGAATTGCATCTATCAATCCAAGCACTGCTCCCCATCTCCATTATCCAGTAACCTAGTCTAAATCATCTTTATCGCTTATAGGATTACTGCACTGACCTATTTGTCATTACCTGGCAATGAAAAACTATTCTTTTAAAGTGCTGCTATGTTTATTTACTTAGGATTTCTGCACTTATGATTGCACTAGTAAAAATGGTTGGTAGTTTTTTGTTTTGTGAAAGGCTCTAACTTTTTTATCAGGATAAACCTCCCTCCTAGAACGAGTTCTTTCCCTAACTTTTGAAATATACACTCTGTACTATGTAGGAGTTATCTCCTCTTTAATGCTTGGTGGAATTATCCAGTAAAGCTTTTGGATATCATGCCATTTTAGGTGGTTTTCACTAATTCTTCAGATTTTTCATTGGTTAGTATATATTTCAGTTTCTTAACTCTTCTTCAGTTTTGATAATTTAGAATTTCCTCAAAATTGACCATTATATCCAAATTTTCATATATATTAGTACACAATACTCCCTATTAAATTATTCATAATCTCTGTGTTTATGGGTATATTCCTTTTCTCATTCCTTAACATTTGTATTTTACTTCTTGAACAGATTGCCCTATTTTACCAATCCATTTAAGAAAATACTTCTTGTGGTATTAATCACATCTATATTTTAAATTGTGAATCATTAATTTCTTCTCTTATTAATTCCCCCCTCTGCTTTTTAAAAGTTTATTTTTGGTGTTCTAATAAATGAATATAAGAATGTAAATTTTCATCCTGTTTTGGCTGCATCCTGTAAATTTGGTTGATTTTGTCCCCATTTTACATTTGAAACTTTGAAAAGTTATTTTTTAAAAGGTCACTCAGATAAATAGTGGCAATGTAGGAATTCAAATCTACGTGTGATTTACACTGTATCAGACAAGCTCTGTTAAATATATCAGAACAAAAGGCACAGAGATGCAATTCACACAAAAACAAATATACCTATTTAACTATGGAAGGATGCTTATTTGCTTTTTTAAAAAAAGATCTCTATTTATTTGAGAGAGAGAGAGAGAAAGAGAGAGAGAGAGAGTGCATGCAAGCATGAGCAGGGGGAGGAGCAGAGGAAGAGGGAGAAGCAGACCCTCCACTGAGCAGGGAGCCTGAAGTCAAACTTTTAACCACTGAGCCACCCAGGCACACCACTTATTTGCTTTAAATAAAAATATTATTTTTAAACAATGTCATTGCTATTTATACAAAAGAAGATATATAATTGCTAATTTAATTTGGTTAAAATGAAAGTACAAACTGCAACAGTAAGCTGGTAAATGTGTATTAAATGTCATAAAATATTTACAGCCTTCATCATATTAATAACCTCAGATCCTAGCACTTTTCTTTAGGAAATATTTTGTAAGAATAAAATTGCCATATCCATAAAAATAATTGGTCTATGAAAAACAAAAACAATCTAAAGATCCAACAATCCAACCATGAGAAAGTAAAATAATACCACAGAGAAATTCAATGAGATATAGTCATTGAAGAGAATATTAGATGGCATAACATCACAAACTATTTATGGCATAATGCAAACTAAAAAAAATCTAGAAATTAAAACTGAACATGTACTATAACTACTACTATACAAATACATGCATGTGAAAAAGACCAGAAGAAAATATCCCTAACAGCTAACATTGACTGCATTAAGATGATCTTAATATTAATTCAGAAGCAGAGTTCTGATTTTTTTCAAACTACAAGTATAAATAACTTTAAGTGAATGAAAGCAGCTCTGGGTAAAGTAGATGAGAACAGCTGTGAGAAGAACCTTTGCAAAGGAAGTTGTTAGAGCATGATACTCAACCTCAAATACAGAAATAAGAGAGGTGCTAGAGAGACATTTTGACATATAAACTAGCAAACAAAAGGGGCTCATATCAAATAGTCTCGGTCTTCTCATAAATATGGAGTTAGCTATAATTTAAGAAGGATGGAGGGGCAACCTGGGTGGCTCAATCAGTAAAGTGTCCGACTTGTGGTTTCAGCTCAGGTCATGATCTCAGGGTCATGAGACTAAGCCCTGCATTTGGGCTCTGTGCTCTCCTAGGAGTCTGCTTGAGGTTTTCTCTCTCTCTTTTCCTCTGCGCCGCCCCTATCCCCCAACTCTCTCTAGTAAATAAATCTTGAAAAAATAAAAAATAAAAACAAGAATGATGGAGACAAGGTTAGGGTTGACGATTCAGAGAGGAAAAATGGTGAACCCCTGCCACATAAAAGAGGTCTTATCAAGCTTACATTACTAAACCAAGCAAAGGCAAACAGTACACCCAATCAGCAAAAGCAGCTCAGACTTAATAGAAACAGGTAACACAAATAACCAAACAGAAATGGAGACATTGAGAACTACATATCAGCAGTGTTTTTGCTGATACCGCTGCAGCGTACTCTACAAAAATTCCACTCACAGAAGAATCACAAAGGTGCATCACAATTCTCTGGCCAATGTTTTAAGGACTTCCTCTTAATTTGCAGATCGTTCACTCATTTCACTTCAAGGTTTAATGCCATGCTCCTTCTCAAACAGATTCCTACAGAGACTCTGGAAATCCTGAATTCTGACAGGGTGACTGACTAGTTATGGAGCACAGCCGGAGGGACGTCAAGTCAGGTGATGGCTGAGTTTTACTTCCAGTCACATGATGCAGCTGACTATGTCAATCCTCTTTCTCACACTTGCTTTTTGAAAGAAGATGTGTTTAAATAATCTACCCTAGATTTTATGCAGCATTGTAAGAACAGTCGATTAAGGAAATCCTATCATCCAACCCCTCAGGGTTGCACACTCTTTATGCAAAATGTCGTACAAAAACAATTTTAAGTTGCAAAGGAGAAAGAATAAAGATAATACAAATAAAATACAAAGGATTTGAACAGCGAGAGGAAACTCCTTGTGTTAAATTATCAAAATAGTCCTCAAAGCAAATGCTCAATTTTATATAAACTCTTTCCCTTCTATGTGAAACTGAGCACTGCTCTCACAATTTGAAATAAGTGCATTTGGAAGTGAAATAATCTACCTAACTCAAATTCCTATTCAACTGTACGAGGTCCTACCTAGCACCACTGTTATCATTTATTAGTATTCAGACATACAACCTAAACCTAAACTTTTGACTACTATTACAAAGCAGTATGACTTCAATCAAATAAAACTAGATTCCAGAAAGAAAAAGTTTAAATCAGTCTCTGACAGTGAAATGAACAAATAAAAGCAAGCAAACAGAAAAAAGCAAGGGGTGCAGGAAAAAGAGGGAAGTTTGCAAACATCTGCAGGCTGGTCTTTAGTGTTTCCATCACACCCTAGAAAGCTCCAGGCCTGCAAATCACCCACCATCACATGGAGTCCCATCCCAGGCAATTCCATATACCTACCAACCTAAACCACCTTCCACCCTCCCTCCCTGCTGAGCCCTGGAACACACGTTCTATCTATCGCATGGTCTATCGTCGGCAAACCCTCTCTTCTCAACCCCCCTGAGAGGAACAGTTGTGCATCTTTTTGCTGTAACTGAAACCTTCTTGCCTCCTGATCATACTGCTTCCTACACTAATGCTGAATAACATATAATGTAAAATTAATCTGTAGAATGTTGATCATGGGTATTAAACAGGTAATGCAGAAATTTCTTAATAAATGCAGTAACAGGTATTTTCTTTTATAAATATGAGCAAATGTGAACATATTTTATAATGAGCAAATATGAACATACTTTATAAATATGAGCAAAAGAGAGGTGCCTGGGTGGTTCAGTCAGTTAAGCATCCAAATCTGTATTTCTGCTCAGGTCATGATCTCAGGATCCTGACACTGAGCCCTGCGTCCCTGCTTGGGATTCTTTCTCTCCCTCTGCCCCTCCCTGCCCTAAAAATGAATGAATGAATGAATGAATGAATGAATGAATAAGTGCAAAAGAGTAACAATCTCAGGAAAAACAATTTTTTAAAACTTGTCATTCTAGGGATACCTGGCTGGCTCAGTCGGTGGAGTGTGTAGCTCTTGATGGTGGGGTTGTGGCTTCAAGCCCCATGCAGGGTGGAGACATTACTTAAAAATAAAATCTTAAAAAAAAGCCATCATTCAATAATCTTTCTCTTCTCCCTTTGTTAAAGAACTAAAAAAGATAAAACAGAGAAACACGAGGCAATGGCGGAAGCCGTGTGCCACTGACTTCATGAGGACCGAATACCAGTGAGACCAAATCGAACACAGTCCCCAAGGGCTTACTTCAAGTTTCCTGTCCTGGGAAACAGCAGTGTTGCATAAAGTTAATAACAAATGCTCTGGGGAGATTAATGACGTAGGATTCCAGCTGCATATGGCAAGTAGTGGACATGTGTTCCCTGTGTTCATGCAGCAGGGCCCTGATTTAGAAATACACTGAGAAATTCAAGGAAACCAGGATTCTCCAACAGAATCGAGCATCCCACCAATTTTATGAAATGACTAAATATACTGGACATAGTTGTACTATTTACTGGCTAAGTTAAAATGAAAATACTGCAAAGAAATCCTGATTCCAACACAGCAATTTGTTTCAGTCAACTACAGACGGGTGACAGAAGTCAAGTTCTCCTGAGGGAATGTCCACCACTCTGTCCCCTCATTGTCCTCCTTGGTCACCTCCTACCACATGGGTGTGGCTGGACCTCCCTAGCTAGTCTTCCCACACAGCATCTAACAGCATTCTAACAATATTTACACTTACAGTATGCAGACACAAGGAAAGTCTACCCATGAACACTAAAGCTAGCATCATTCAAAGATAAACATAAAAAAAGAAGTCAAGAAATGACCTCTCGACATATATAACAACATTAGGGACGTCTGGGTGGCTCAGCAGTTGAGTGTCTGCCTTCAGCTCAGGGGTGATCCTGGGGTCCTGAGATCGACTCCTGCATTGGGCTCCCCACGGGGAGCCTGCTTCTCTCTCTGCCTGTGTCTCTGCCTCTCTCTCATGAATAAGTAAATGAAATCTTTAAAAAAAAGAAAAGTTAAAAGGAAGAAAAATCACCCAAAATACTCAAGGCATGAGTATTATTCTGGTAAACCAGGATAATGCTACTTTGATATGTGAGAGGAAGAATATGCACAAAATGAATTTTAGGAAAGCAGTTGCTTTCAAAAGAACTAAAGAATTAATAAGAATTTACCAACAATGTTCAAAAGATGTGCTGCAGTGAAGACAAAGCACCAAAATACAGAAGTACCTTTAATTAAAAAGAGCCACTGTAAATTTAAGCAGAATTAGAAACAGTACAGAACAGAATTATGCTGCCGAAGTTCATGTCAAAGACGGTGAACATGAGTGTTTCCTCTAGAATACATTAAGAGAATGAGACAAGAGAAAGACTGGGTATTTGGTGATCTTAAAGAGAACAAAACAAAAAGGAAAGAACCAAGGCACCAAGAAAAAGGCAAACAAAATAACCTGAACTACAGAAAGACTTGTCAAATGAGTGAGAAAGCTCATCATATGCCAGGCTCACTTAACAAAAGCTAAAAAACATTCACATATAACCCAGCAAAAGTAATGAATTCCAATAGCAATTGACAATTTGCTAACTATTCAGAAAAGAAAAAAAAAAACAACATTTACGCAGACAGAAGTCAGGATATAATGTAGCCTATCGACAGCATTTTGAGGGACAAAGGCGTATCCCAGAATTCTAGAACAGGTGAGAGAATCTGCTATGTCCTAGCAACTCAGCATCCAAACACACTTATCTTGATACTTTCTTCCCCACTTCTCTCGCCAGAAATCTTCTTGACTTATAAGCTAGAACCACAATAGCAACCATACTAATAGTAATGACAGAAAAAAAGATTAAGTGACAGGTATGGCTGACAGCACCTCCCTCTCTCTCCAGCAGAGATGGCCCCCTGTGCGACCACGGCTTCCCTGCACACACTCAGCTCCGGCCTCCCGGCCCGCCTGCCCTGCACACTGCAGGCCTCCTGTCTCAGGCCTCTGTGCTCGCTGAGCCATCTGCCTGGGACCCTCCTCCCCCAGCCCTCAGCAAGGTTCAAGGCTTCACATCCCTCACCTGTTCCCTCAGTTACCCTCCTGGTGGGCCTCGCCTGGCTGCACACACATGCCCCCAGCCTGACACCCGTACCCTGGCTCTGTCTCTACAGTATTCCTTACCACAGACCAGTCAGTGCCCGTGGTAGTTACTTCTCCTGTTACTGCCTCCCCCCACTACCACATGGATGGAAATACCACGATGGGAGAGGTTCTGTGTAGTTTCTTCCCTCATGAGCCCAGGGGAATGAGGCTCAATTACTATGTGGTGACTGAATGACGATGTGCAATCAGAAAAATAGAGCAGACTGCTCAGATATGCTTCTTTGTTTTGTTTCATTCTGTTTTAAGTCGATTCCACACCCAGTGCAGAGCCCAATGCAGGGCTTGAACTCATGACCCTGAGATCAAGACCTGAGCTGAGATCTGGAGTCGAATGCTTAACCGACTGAGCCACCCAGGTGCCCCAGAAAATGCTGCTTTTAACAAGGCATGTGACACCGTATCTCACGTTATTATTATTATAGGTGAAATTTCCACGTGTAGCATTGTCCTATTTATGTAATAAACTGAAAAGGGGGCATAGGAAAACAACTGGGAAAAATTACTCAAATTTGTAGCTTCAAACCAGACAAGCAGAGAATGTTAGGTAACAGAAGTCAAGACTGAGGCTTTCCTCAAAGTGTTGGGATGGTCCAAAACAAGATAAAATGGAGCTTAAATAAATGCACAGTCCTACAGTTAAATTTATTTCTAAAAGTCTGTAGACAAATACGTTTTCTTGGTTTTCCTCACTTTACTGACGTTTCCTTCTTAATTTCCTTTGTGAACTTTTCCATGTCTTCTGCACGAAACAACTGGAGTGTCCAGAATTCAGTTCTCACAACTTTTTTTTTCCGTAGACAAACTCCCTGAGTGATGTCTTTCGTCCCAGGTCACTGTCTCTGTGCCACAGACCCCATATACATCTATGTCTCTCTATGGCCTTTCCTCTTGGCTCCACACTAGAAGCACTGGTTTTCTAAATATCTCCAATTTGATGTCTGATAACTCCAATTTCACTTGTTCAAGACTAATGTACTGAGTTCCCAGCCTTGCTCCCCCACTTTCGTCCTGCTGTCTCCCCAACAGTAGTAGAGAGAGACTTCATTCTGTCAGTGCTCAGACCAAACATACTGGGAGTCATTACGGATCCTGTCCTCACACCACAGAGAAGCCATGAGTGAAGCCTGTGAGCTCTTCCTTCTCAGTATGCCCCACATCTGATTACACTTCCCCATGACAGCCCTCACTCCGGTCATCATCGTCCCCTACCTGCACACCCAGACTGTCACTGGGTTGTCTCAGTCCATACGTACCCCCATGTATGCTCTCAGTCCAGCAGCTATCGTGACCTAAAAGTTCCCAAATGTTCTCAGAATTCAACCCACACCTGTACAGTGCATCATGAGGCCTTGAAACCCCCCTCTTTTACCCCAACCCCGTCCCCGCATTACTGTGTCTGCTCCAGCCATGTTGGCCTACCTCAGGACTTTGGTAGCATCTGCCACCTCCTCTTGGATGGTTTTCTTATTCCCTTATGTTCCTGCTCAAATATCAACTTATCAAATAAACTCCCCTGACCACCCTAGGTATATAATAAGCCAGTAAGTCCACTCCAGACTTACCACCACTCTCTAGAACTTACCAGCTTGATTCGTCTATGCATTTATCCTAGAACTTAGCATTGCCTGATATGTATAAATCAAAAAAAAATTTTCAACTGTCAACCACCCCCTTGCATACTGTGAGAACAAAACACTTTTTTGCTCACCACTATATCCCCAGCACCTGGACAACAATGTCTGGCACATAAATGCTCAATTAAGATCTGTTGATTGAATGGCAAGTAAGGAGGAAAACAGGGAGAGAGAGAGAGGGAAGAGAGAGAGGAAGGGTATAAGACTTAATTGACTTAATATAAAAAAATCTTAAGTTTGCTAAAGGATTAGTAAGCAGAAATGCTGGATAATTTCTTTAAAAAGTGAATTCTCCCTTAAAACTGTATTATAGATACATTGTTTCCAAGGAGTTATCTGTCCTGCCTTATGTTACCAGGGTCAGGCCACAACAGGTTTGTAATGTAATGTCACAGCTGCCACCTTCTAAAAATGTATTGATAATGGATATTTTGTCCAGAGAATGTCAACCTAGATGCTAAGGAGGCATTTGGGGGGAAATATTTTAAAAGTAGGTTATACTCCACTGGGAAAGAGGGGACATAACCCCTCTATTTAGAGAGATCTCATATGGAGTATGGTGTATAGTTTCTTTCTTTCTTTCTTTCTTTCTTTCTTTCTTTCTTTCTTTCTTTCTTTCTCTCTCTCTCTCTCTCTCTTTCTTTCTCCTTCCTTCCTTCCTTCCTTCCTTCCTTCCTTCCTTCCTTCCTTCCTTCCTTCCTTCCTTCCTTCCTTCCCTTTTTTTTGAGTTGCTACAAAAAAGTCAAAAACTATACAAATTAGAAAAGAAAAAAAAAAAGGAAAAACCCATGACAATTAAGGAGAAGTGGTTAGGTTCTAAATGAAAAAGTATCTTACAAAACTCAGAACTGTCTGTGGGTGCAACAATTGCCCTCACAAAGAACATGATTTTTGACAATGGACGTTCCCCAAACAGCCCTGTGGCCAACCACTGTCTACCAAAAGGTTGCACTACATATTTCTAAATCTTAATTTCAATTTAAAACAGTGGTGTACTATTATAGAAAGGAATTTCTGTGTATCAGTCTTAAAAACCCTGATGATATGGATTATATTCAGAAAAAAATATTTTAAAGATCTTGGCAACTATTCCATTATTCTATTATTATCTATTATCTACCTATTCTATTATCAGCTCATGTGTATAGTATTTCTCAACTGGAGATATACTTTCTCGAAATGTGGCATAAAATAAGAGAACCTTAATAAAATAACAGCAAAAAGAATAATCTCTATGTATAGTCTTGTCATCATTTCTAATGACCTTAAAAATAGTATGTGGTACTGTGTGAACACACAACATCTCTTCTCTCTTCATCCAAAAAGAAGGTGCTGGCATACTGAGAATGATGTGGCAATGTCATTATCTGAATCTGAGATGTCTTGCAGCAATATTTTGTGTAGCTAAAATATACAGAAATGTATTCACTAAATAAGTCCACTCTTCATCTATACAACTGTTCCACCCAAATGTAACCTAAGTTTATATTTAAAGAATTGGGATGCAATCACAGAATTGGTTATAACACTGTGGTACAAAACCTTTGTATGTGAGGACACTGGAGGCAAAGAGTGTTCTGGCAAACAGCTGAGTAGAGCTTGAACATACTGACATAAGCAAGTTATCAGAAGCACAATTCTAATCTTTGTTGTCAATACAACAAAATGTCAGGAAAACATGTGGATTGGTGAAAACCACCTCTTTGGGGGCATACCTTTCACCATCTCCCTCAAAAACAACACTGAAATCTAAAATTTCTTCAGAATTGTCAGTGTTAAATTGAGGTTAGGCATCTCTTATACTTTGGGTGAAAGAACAAAAGGGACTATTGATGAAGAAATTGTAGATTTCTCCCCCACCACCCCTGATTGGTGAGGTGCATGGTGCTACTTCAGAGATTCGAGATGGCTGCTCTGCTAATAGCAACATTGCAGGATCTTGTGACTCTGCCTGAGTGTGCCTGTTAGAACCCCCTCTTTAGTCTTTGCTGTACTCCCAGTGGCTGCAAAGCTTCCAGGCTGCCCCCTTGAGCCCCCAATACACACAGAAGCACCCAGACTTGGGAAATTTTTCGGGTGTGAGCTCCATTCAGAATGGAGGTCTCCAGTAAAACTCTGAGATTTACAGAAACCTTAAGAATCTGTAAAGGCTGCTACGGACAGAAGGAATTTTGTCCAATCTCCAGCAATGGCCCTGGTCCTTCCAGAGTTGTTCAGATAATCAAAAATCAAGGAATATACCTGTATACGTGATCCTATGAACATTACTTCAGTTTATATTTTATTAATAGTGATGTCTTACCTGAGACTGTATCAAATGCAATCCCAACTGATTATTTTCAATATTCCATGTTCAAGGTCTTTATTGTATACAGAATATACAATTCAAATATTTTTCATATGTAATTATTTCTAACTTTGTAGTACTAAGCACAGTTTGATAAATGCTTTCAGTACTCATGCCCCATAAGCTTTTAAGTTTGGTAAGTCTTTCTTAAAAGTTAACACTAAGTAATTTCTCTTGGACATGAAAACAGTGTATTTAAGACTTCTAAAAGTACTGAGGAATGTCATGTTTTGAATACACAAGCAGTCACCTTTTGTTCTCCTGCAAACAAGATGCAGGAACTCAAAGGCAGGGGCTGAGGAGAGCTGCTCAGTGGGGGAGCGAGCCTGAGGCAGAGGTTCCTGCTCCTTGGCTGGAGCAGCCCAATGCCATGTTGGGAATGCTTGTGTCAGTGTTTGGCTTCTCCTACAATTTTTCAAGAGAAGCCAGAAATCCAGTCTTTACATGCAGTCTCTCAATTTCTAACGTTGGCAACTCATTCAGAACACCCCATAAGCATGTGCAGCCCAGACAAAAGGCAGCTGTTAGCTGTGCTCACTTTGGGCACCTCCACTTTGCAATGGCTCTCCGTCCTGACTGCTCGTACTAATGAGTGATGCTCTGGAGCAGACCCTCAGGGTTTGCCATTATTTTTCTAATACTTTAACATGTGAGAGCAATGAGAAAATGTATGAAAGTATTTATTTCCTATCCTGTGGTGGCAGAAATTATATTCACATTACTTACCCGGCTGACTTCCTTAGGAGCCGATTCATCTGGCGGAAGGAAAAGGAAAGGAAAAACACAATTAGAAACTCTTGAGTAAATTCTGAAATATAGACTATATCACTCACTCTCAATAAACTGGAAGGCTGTTTTGCTATGTTCTCTCTTACAAAATCTAAGAATTTGGCTTAAAAAATTCTATCAAGTAAAGGTTAAACATAATAGAGTTAGATATACAAATAAAATTTGGAAGCAAACGAAATACCACAACAATTCACAGGCCATTCACAGAAGTTCTGAATGGGAACATCTGCAAATAATATTCTAAATGACACAACCACACAGATATCACAAGTGACCATGAACATCTGTGCTGCTGGGGTTAATTACAGCAATTCTTATTTACTGGAGTAAGACATGTCCCTGCATGGCAGCCTGGTCAAGGCACGAAAGACACCTGTCAGCAGGACAGCTTTGACCTGTGAGTCCTGGGCATGGTGGGGCTGCCTGTAGCAGCTTGTTAGCAGCATCTCCCATAAAGCGAGACTGATGGATGGATGTCACCTGGCCTAAGTCGACCCTCCAAGGAGATCTCGCTGTGGGGCGGGCCACATGAAACAGTACGCTTATGTGACCAACAGGGTACAAGAAAAAACTGGCCAAGGCTCCACCATTGGTCACTGGTTTTGAACCAAAGCATATTTATGTGGCCTTTACAGGCAGCACCTGCACTGGGCCTCTCCAGAGCCCTCAACGGGAGGCAGCCTTTAATATAATGCTAGTGCTATCCTGTGTCTCCTTCACTAATCAAATAATCAAATCCTATCTGACTACCACTATCAGCGCACACCGAACATGCCTCCAGACCTCATGTGTTCTGTGTTCCTCCAAAGCACCATCTAATTTATCTCGACACTGACAACATGTCCCACAAGTTCAAATGGCTGTGACTCTCCTTCCTCTTTCAATATCTGCATTAACTGCTGAGTCCTGTTTCTTTTATTCTAATCTTTCTCCAATCTGCTGCCTGCCACCATTTCTACACATAACACCACGTCTAGTGCCAAGTCACATTTTAACCAGCAGCCTCCAGACTGGTTGCTGGATCTAGTATCCGCCCTGGCAACCACCACACACACACACACACACACACACACACACACATGCACATACGTGCACGCAAACACATGCACATTCACATGCACACACACGCATACATCTGTCCTGTCCCTCAGAGGCTCCAGAACCTAAAGGAAACTAGATTTCAAAACTGGCTGTGTAAATGACTTTGCCTGGAGCCTTTCCAAAATTACCAAGCTTGGGACTACTGGATAGTAGATGCTCAATAAATAGTCCCTATTGTTTGGCATGACTGTATTAATACACGCTTGCTTAAATATGTTCATCTGATTGCTCCCTAGTGACTTCAGCACTGCATCTGACCCCTCAGAATGTCCCTAAGCATGTCAGAGGAAAAGCACTTAACTCTGCCCTCCACACTGAAGTCACATCACAGCAGAATTTCATCTACTCAATTCCCAACGCTTCACCCTTCCCAAACACCCCCAGAGGGGGGACTATGTGATTTAGTCACTACAACAAATGTATTAACAGATTCTAAAGTTACAGAGGTTTATATGTTCTTAACTTTTCTCTAAGAAATGCAGTGAGCATGGTCAGATGTCCCAGTGGATGAAGAAGCACATAAGGAAAAGCAGCAATTGTGCGAAAAGGTTTACTATCAGGAGTGAATGGTACTCAGGGCTGTGGCACTTAGGGACCTCCCACTTTCACAGTCTTCCTCAGATCTGAATGCTGGATCACGGGAAAAAGAATCTCAATGTCCAGATGTCTATAAATGCATGTACCCTTTGTTTTTTCCTTTAGTTTTGCGAGATGTTTCTCAAAACTTGACGCTTGAGTGTGCATTAAGGTAACTCTACCAGTACGTATTTATACACATTGAAGGTGTACCTCCTATGAAATCCTCCAAGGGATTTTTTTCCTCATGAGTTGTTCTTCCCAAGGCTTTTAAAAAAATTATTAAAATGATGTTGAGATTGAAGAGGTTTTCTTCTTTTTTTTCTCTTATTAAATAAATTTCTTTTTCACAGTCATAGACATTTCCTCTCTGGAATTGGTTTTTGTTTTCTTGTTTATTCATCCCACCAGAATGTGAGCTCCGTGAGAATAGAGATACATGCCTGGCATATAATGATTCCATAGTACATATTTGTTGAATAAACAAATGTTAATTGAACCTCTAAAGCTGCATAAAAATTAGTGTCTGCTGTTGTGAACATTTTTGTTACTAATTTGATGCTCATGAATTATTCAAAATCTTGCATACATGGCAATTTCTTACTTTTCCATAATCCCCAACACCTTTCATTTTAAAGCAAACTTCATTGCTGAGCTGTGTGAAATATGGTTTCAACAATCCAGTCCTGACTGTGTGTTGGAAGTACAGAGACATTTCAGTCATGGGTTCTTAGAAGGAGACATTCTTAGCCCTGGGCTCTTAACCTGGAATTACTAGATGATTTGCAAGGACTTATGAACCACATGAGGAGAATGGGATGATCTTTCTGCTCCGTTAATTTGAAAATGTCCTTATGGAAAAAACTGTTTTTCAGAATCAAATTATTTTGTCAGGATATTAAGTCAAAATTAAGTACTTATAAATCTTTAAATCTGTGCATATATTTGTACTTTATTTATTTTTTATTTTTTAATAAATTTATTTTTATTGGTGTTCAATTTACCAACATACAGAATAACACCCAGTGCTCATCCCGTCAAGTGCCCCCCTCAGTGCCCGTCACCCATTCACCCCCACCCCCCGCCCTCCTCCCCTTCCACCACCCCTAGTTTGTTTCCCAGAACCCTCCTGTACTTTTATTTTTGTGATCACTTTAGATCATGCTTTGATATCAAGTGGGATTTCAGGAATGAATCCAAATATAGTTAAAACATAAAGGAATTTATACTCTGATGGCTGATTTGAAGTTCTATGGCTGCTTATCATGGTCTTTGCTCTGTGTTTAGTTTTGTGGCATTATTACTCTATGTTCCAAGAATGTGTTTTGAACAACTTCTACTTTTTAAATTGATCAATCGTTTCCTTGAAGTTTAACATACACTTTTACTAAATCTTCCATGGACAAGTTTAATTTCAGCGCTTATTCTGCAGTATAAGAAGGGAAGTTCAAGATGTCACATATTGATACTGTGCCTCCAAAGAAAAAAGGAAGGACTTCACTGTGTCTCTGTCCCATAAAACTGTCCACTCACTTCACTTTGAGGGTTTTGCAGGTGTTCTAATATACCTAAATGGAGCATATCTGTTGTCTCATTATGGAAAATACTTATTTCCCAAGAAAATTAACTAACTAGGCATTTTTTAACATAAAATTGACTGTTGAACAACATGAATGGGTTTTAACTGAACGGATCCACTTATACATGGATTTTTTTTTTGACAAATATACTACAGTACTGTAAATGTATTTTCTCTTACAGTTTTCTTAATATTTTCTGTTCTCTGGCATATTGCAGGACTACCATACATACATTAACATACAAAATGTGTTAATCTACTGTTTATGTTATTAGTATGGTTTTTTTTCTGGTCAACAGGAGGCTATTAGTAGATAAGTTTGGGGGAGTCAAAGGTTACATGTAGATTTTTGACTGTGGTGGGGGACAGGTCAGCACCCCTAAGTGCCATGGTGTTCTGTTCAAGGGTCAATTGTACTTCTATCTCCTAGGAGCTGGCATGGCTCTGTTCAGCCTCTTCCAACCATTCCTGCATTCTGCAGGAGCTGTGGAGCTTGTCTAAAGACAGCTGTCTTCTTACAATGCACTCTTAATGATTCAATCCCCAAATAGTCATCAGACATGTAATACATGTCAGATACTGAATAAATGTCTCAGTTGGCCCAATCAGTTTGAAGGGAAGAACTTAAATTTCATGGCTCTGAGAGAACCACAAGCATAATGACTGGCCCTAGCGTATCAATCATGAGGGGAGTCAGCCTGAAATCAGCTGACCTTGAAGCCTGGTCCACCTAGGGGCTCCTACATATGTGAGAGTTAATTTACCTATTTATTTAGCTGATTTTAGGAGGTCGAACTAAAAACTTTAGGAGGTCGAACTTTCTTGTTACCTCAAAAAAGCATGAAGGAATGTTAACAAGATGTTACTAGAACATTACTTTTATAACACTAATTTAACACACTGTTACTTAAAAGCTCCAGAAAGTTCTTCCATTCCTACCAAAAAATAAACAAATTCCTTTGCTAAGGATTTAAGTCCTCACAGTTTGGTTCTGCTCTGTTTTTCCAACTGGAGTATACAGCACATGGGACTCCCTTCCCACTCCAGTAAGACTAGTCTTACTAGAGAGTTCCAAGCATGTTTTGCTAACTCTTAACTCAAAATCTTCGTATCTTCAAACAGTAATTACTGAGTATCTACTAAAAGCCTGGCACTACTCTAGGTGCCTACAATATATCTCAGACCAAAAGAAAAAGAAAATAATCCTGTCCTCATGAAGCTTTATTTTAAAGGCAGAAGGGTGTCCGTAAACATGATAAAACACTAAATTATGCAGGAAGTTCTCAGGGCTCAATGCTTTAAAGTGGGAAACAAAGGGGCACACGTTAAGAAGCACTGGAGAACAGGTTAGGGGGAGTGGGCTGGAGAGCAGGTTAGGGGGAGTGGGGGAGGTAGGGGGCCAGAAAGCAGGAAGGAGTGGGCAGAGTGGGCCTCCTCCAGGTGTTGAGCTACAAAAACAGCTACCTGAGGAAAGTGTCTTCTAACCAGAGGGATCAGCCTGAGCAAAGACCCTGAGACCTGAGCATCCCTGCTGTTTCTTGTCAAAGTCTCAGCTTGCATTGTGCCCATGTCTCTCCCCGTTCAATCTGAATTACATTCTGCCTTCTGTTGATAGCTAGACACACGTGGGTGACTTAACATCTTGATTGAATAAAAGTTCTTGAAGACAAGAGACATCTAATATTTCTTTCCCATTACTGAAGAAAAAAGGCATTCCAAAAAATGATTCTTGAATGATTAAGATACAGATAAGAATGCTTCTGCATGCAGGGTATTTTTCTTCAGACGTCACCAGAGTGGTAAAACACTAGAGGATCATCGCTTTTGCCCGTGGTCTGTAACTTCTTAGTGTGACTCATAAGGACACCAATCACATTGCTTTCTCTCTTAATTTTTTAACAGTAAATGCGGGGCAGAAATGGAACAACATAAGCCACGTAATCAAGAACTTAAGCACCAGGTTAGCTAGTTTGTGCCAATAAACCCTCTACTTTGCAGAGTCACTAATGAGGAAACATGAAATAAACTATACATTTCTGGCTAATTGAAAGGTATAAAGAACTATATACTTGTAATATTCCTGGTCAAAAAAACAAAGGGGGAGAGGAATATCTAAGTCCACAAGCTGTAGCATAAGAAAGGAAAAGTTGTTATTTTTTCCTTGAAGGACTATAATGATTTTTAATAACTCAGAAAATCATGTTTTCTAGCATATGCTATTGTATTCTTTTGTACTTAATTCTACCTAAATAGAACGAGACCGTTCCTAGTGAGAGTTAGTCCACGAAGCTTTCCAATTCTATAAATTAAAAGCCATCAGGCTTAAAATGGTATACTGAGAAGTACAGGTGTTTTTCTATACATATAAAATGTAATAATTTACAAAGTAGTTTCCTTATATTTTATTTTGTAGATATGAGGATTAGGAATATGTACGGTAAATAAGAGCTATACATATAAGATAATAGAGTTCCTCTCTTATAGCTAACAGAAAATAGGGTAGCCCGGGTGGTTCAGTGGTTTAGCGCCGCCTTCAGCCCAGGGTGTGATCCTGGAGACCCGGGATCGAGTCCCACATCAGGCTCCCTGCATGGAGCCTGCTTCTCCCTCTGCCTGTGTCTCTGCCTCTGTCTCTCTGTCTCTCTCTGTCCCTAATAAATAAATAAACTATTTTAAAAAAGAAAATAATATACATATGTCCGATTTCACTTATCGAGGCCGCAGAAGCAAAGCTCAAGAAAGGTATCGTGACACAACCACCACGTTTTTTTCATTCTTTTGTACATAGTATAGAACTTAATAGTTCTAAGTGACCAAGAACTGTGTTGAGTCCATGACTGAACTTTTGTGTCCTAATCATTATCTGGATTGGCAACATGCTTGTGAGTAAATTGAACTGACTTTAAAGTTCACCATCAGAGAAATCTGAGTGAACCCATCCCAGATAGGCTAATATGCAGTAATGTTTTAAGTTGATTTTAATTTCTCAATTGATACTATCTGGGCTATTAAAATATATGAACAATTCTATCACCCTGACAGGAGAAACTGAAGTTATTAAATGTAAACTCTGTTAACATTTGGGAAATTATACAGTCTTAACATGGGAAATCTGTACTAAATAATGCCTTCCAAAATTCATAGTTTCAGGTGGCTAAGAAGCTGTAAGCTACTAAGAAATTTTAGAAATTATAAATAAAGAATTATTGACCTTTCCTAAAACTCTTACAATGTTTATGCATTTTAGGAATGCTTTTTATTTTGTTGCCTCAATATTGAGGAAGTGGGTAAATGAGAAATCCAAAAGCTTACCTGTCTTATTTATAAAAATGATAGGGCTTAGTATCAAAGTCTATACAGTCTGGGAGTTTTCTGAGGATGGAAACTGTCCCAGCTGTACTGCTCACTTCCCTACTCCCAAGATTCTCTGGAGTACATGAGATTCCACACAATATACATATGTCAACAGAGATCAGAACTGAAAACTGAAAATTGTACAAAATCCTGGCACTAAATAGATGATAAACCTCAAAAACTCAGAAAAAGGTTTAAACTTTGCTGACTCAATCATATTTTGAATTGCAATCACAATATTAATAAATAAGTTGGAAATGTGTTGCTAAAGTTTTTAGCTGTCTGCAAAACTCCATTTTTAAAACTAAGGTTCAAGTGATTCTTGGGTCTGCCATAGCCTACTTCCTACCAACTTCATTTTCACATTTTTGGACTTCTACTCGAAAGCTGTTCAAAGGAAAAGATAAAGGACTTTATTAAGTTTCTACCAAGTTGCTTCGTGTTCATTCCACCCACCCTGCAGTAGACAGAGGGAGTTTAGAATTCCGCCATTTCTTTTTAGTTTGTCCATATAAGGAAAACGGCAAGACTTTTGAAGAGTCTCACTTTATTAAAAAATAAAAATTCTCAATGCCTGAAGAAAGGTAAGGATTGTGAGTGGTTTTCTTCTGCTTCAGAGCAGCCGGCTGGCAGCACAGGAAGCCTGTTTGGGGACAGGGTCTGCTGGGGCCAAAGGGAGCCACGTGGTCTCAGCACAGAGAGTGAGTGAGGGTGGCCCGGTATGAGATACACTTACACCAGAGAACTGCTTATCCTCTACCAATGTGTTCATTTATGTTGCACACAGGTCTTCTTTAGTAGTGATACCAGCCCAAGGAGTAAAACAAACCAGGCAGACGCTAGTGTTCCTGAGGCATTAACACAAAATACTCAAAATGAAAAATGAATTTAATCATCCACAATTTTCAACAAATTGGCTCTTTCTTGTTACCACAATCCTACTCCTTCAACATTTCTAGTATCGCTTATGAAAAGTATGACTTCTAGATAATTCTGTATTAAAAGATTTTTAATTTGAAAGTAATAGCAGTTTACAGCTGAATCACCGAATGCTTACTTTCCCTTTGTCTGAAGTTTGATATGGATAATATTCGCTACAGTATGAAAATACTATGCCACTTTTGCTCATGAAGGATTAACTGCTACAGAAACTGTCTTCCAGTCATAAGTAGAAAACCAGACAAAATACATGAAACAAAAGCTTTTAGACACTGGTCAGCATGCGGCAGTTCCACACTGTAATCCCAGAGATAAAACATCTGAAAAGAACTTCAACGCTTATTCAGGATAAAAGCTCACAGGGAAATAGGAATTTAAGGGCATCTATGAGAAGCCTACAGCTGCCGCCATACCTGATGGTGAAAGATGAAATGCTTCCCCTTAAGATATGGAAGTAAGTAAGAATATTTACTTCACCATTCCTATGCAACATCATACTAGAGGTTCTAGCCAGCAAAATAAGACAAAAAAGAGTGTGTGGGGCTGCATGTATCTAGATAGACACACACATATAAACTTACAAGTTAAATAAAATTTATATTACATATAATGTCAATATTGTATGTATGGTATAGATTGGATTAGACAGAAAAAATAACACTCTTTATTCATATGATAGCTCGGGTTGGAAGTCCTAAGGAATTTACCAAAAACCCGATAGGAATGTAAGTAAGTGAATTTAGTAAGGTCATAAGATGCATGATCAGAAAAATCCAAGTACCAAATAGAGAAGCATACTGTTTATATAATACAAATGACCCAGAAAAGCCAAGTCAATTCTGAAAACTACAGAGGTTGTAGAAGTTGCACTTCATTCCAAAAGTCTCTACAGTGACATCAATCAAAGCTGGTGGGACTTCTCTGCATGTCCCAGCAGCACTAGTCCCTTGTCTATTTGATGACAGGCATCTTCACAGGTGTGAGGTAAAATAACACTGTAGTTTTCTATTTGCATTTCCCTGATGGTAAGGGATATTAATGTTCTATACTTTATACATGATTTTATTTGTCAATTATACCTCAACAGAGCTGAAACAAAAATAAAATACCTTGATGGTACCAACGTAACGACAGACAGTCGGTGAGCCGAAATAGAGAATCCAGGAATAGACGTATGCATATATGTGATTTTTCAACAAAAGTACCAAAGTTATTCACTGGAGAAGGGATTATCTTTCTAACAAATGGTGTTGGAATAAATGGATATTTATACAGAAAAAAAATCAAAACCAAAATTCAACCCTTCCCTCACACCACATATAAAAGTTTACTTGAAATGAATCAAATGAAGCTGCTCTAGCAATAGGCTGTCAGGGGTTCAGTGAGAGTTTCATGTAAGACCGGCTCAGGCAGCACCAGCTAGAGTCCATTTGGAGCTCTGACAGACGGGTGAGAGCCCCTGTCTCACATCCATCATGAATGAAAAGGCTCCGAGTCATGTTAGCCTGAGCAGTAGGTTCAACAGAATCCAGAAGAGAACATGAAAAGGCCAAAGGCTACTCACCATCACTACCAGAATGTTTTCTAAGTGTCCCTAAGTACCTAACTGTCTGATAGAAGAAAGGAATTTGGAAGAAGCTGTCCAAGACTAGAACTCTTAAATAAACACTTTGGAAAACAGTTTGGCACCTTCTGAAATCCTTGTCCTAGGTATTTATCTAAGACCAAGTATGCAAAACACCAAGAGTCCAAGAAACACCAAGTTAATGCAAACAAAAACAAAAACAAAGTAAATATTAGAGTAGAAGTGACTGAAACCTTTAATTGCTAAGATTATACATTTTCTATGATGAGTAGGAAATGTAATCCATGAGCAAGATGAGATCATATAAAATTATAGATTCTTTTATATAATCAAGTCAATCTTATTACTGTATTTAGAAAATGCTAAAGAATCATCATGAAATTCATTACTCTTTAGCATCCCTTCATCAAAATCATTTATAAAAGTGAGTTAAACATTTATCTTCAGAAAAGTTTGTTGAGTTAAAAAGCACTATAACCGTGTTTTCCTGGTAATTGGTAAAAGAGCTGATTGTGGAATAATTCCAGAATCGTACCAAGTACAAATTGGTTGAACAAGGATAGCCAAGAAGAAATAATTTTTTAGAATGTTATTTTGGAAAATTTGAGAAAATAACCACTGAACAGAGACAAATCTTATTCTTGAATTAAAATGCATTAAAGACCAATATTATGATGCCTTTCAATTAACATTATAAAAATTAACTGAGAATAGCCATAGTATTAAGTATCCAGAACTTAAAAATAAATTATACCATTATTTATCTGAGATAAATGATTACATAGTTTTCCTCTCTACTAAGATCCTGGGCCAATATACTTGAGGTCTCTAAACAAACTGGCCATAGTTCTGGAGCACAGATAGAACAGTGACCAGTTTGTTGAGGTTTCAAATCCAACAGAGCAATTGATTTGTTACCAGAAGATCTATTTCTTTATTTGCTTGTAATAGGCTCCAGGCCCAGGGTGAAGGAACCCAACGCAGGGTTTGAACTCATGATTCTGAGATCAAGAAATGGATGCTTAACCAAGTGAGCCACCCAGGCACACCAGATCTGTGATTTTTGGTACTGAGTATCATGATCTAAATTTTGGAGCTTCCAATAGTTTCCAAACTTTTTCTAACAGGGCACGTTTTTATTTTCAAATCAATTCTCATATGGAATAAACCAATATATTAAATAGATTAAAAGAAATATAGTAGCAGATATTGTAACTGGCTTAATATCAATTCCAACTGGCTATAAGATCTCCTTCCTGTCCTGGAAGTTAAAAACAACATCGTCAAATTTCCTTGCACCTGACCACATATACTATGAATGTGAGACTAAGTCCAGAACTGAGTTAAGTGGGAAGAAAGAAAGTGTGAGGTTCCCCCTCTTTCTGGAAAGATCAAAGCAGAGATAATGTGATCTATGGCTGCCAGACTTCTGTCTCCCTGGGATTCCTGAAGCCAAGGGAGAAGCTTTGCCAATCCCAGTGGAAGAGCTAAAATTCTGGAGCCTGGAGATTTTCTTGGTCACTCTGCCTACAGCTGACCTCTCCAGCCCTTTCAATAATTTTTAAGTTGCCCAATATATCATTTCTCTTTGTTTAAACTAGCTTAGATTGGTTTCTATTATCTATAAACAAACTCTGATGTGTTTTACTAGTAAAAATTTACTCTCAAAGTTAAAAATTATTACCCATCTCATTATAAAGTCAACAAATGAGAACAAAGAAGCTGTTCCGATTAACATAAAATTTGCAACAGGTGTTAATGGAAGATATCTGTAGTCTTACATCAAGTCTCAGAATCAGATTCATTTCTGGATTTTTCTTTCATAGACCCATAATAGCTCACATAGAAAACAAAATACAAAAGATAAAACATTGTTTTGGTAGGTTTGTTATTTGTTTGTTTTATAGACTTCCTTGCAAATTCAAAGCCTCTTGATTAAAATGACTCAGAAATTTAAGAGAGACATATTTACAAATGTTTCTTTCACAATTGAATCACTAAATACACAACAAATGCAAATATAAGTTTCTTTTAACAAGAAACAGTCAAACACACAATAAACCAACTCTTGCATATGTTGTGATCAAATATGTAATCAACCTTTCCAAAAAAAATTACTAGCCAAAACTTTACTAGTATGACAAATTCATAAGAAGTTCAAACAAATGTATAGATAGGTTACTATAAGTTTTATCTGAGTTCTGTGTAAAAATGAATAGAACCAACAATACAAAATTAATCTTCAGGCAGTCTCCAAGACTAAAACTTGGTATACTTAAATATTCCTGTTATTTAATGTAGTTTTAAATAGTTAAAACAGGGCAGCCCTGGTGGCTCAGTGATTTAGCGCCGCTTTCGGCCCAGGGTGTGATCCTGGAGACCTGGGATGGAGTCCCACATCGGACTCCCTGCATGGAGCCTGCTTCTCCCTCTGCCTGTGTCTCTGCTTCCGTGTCTCTCATGAATAAATAAATAAAATCTTAAAAAAAATTAAATAGTTAAAATACTTTAAATCGTACATTCCTGGAACCCCTAAAGCACTTCTGTAGAAGGATAGAATTCTAACGAAATCTCATAGCACAAAAACCACAACTAAGTGATTCCATTTCCTGGAACTTTCCTTTCTGTTTTATGCCACAATTAAAAAGAAAAGAAAATACTACTAATCCCAGGTTTGTGAATGATTTATAAAATGCAATATATTCAAATAGAATAAGCACAGAGGGTTGAGGTGTGAGGCACTTGGTCCAGATAATCATGTGTTAAATTCAATCCCAAATACACAAGATTTGCATGAATTCTGGGTGCATACACTTCAACTCCCCAGGTATTTCCTCTGGGTTGAAAGCTTAGTATTTTATCTCTTTATTGCTCCATAAATACTTAAGTATGTTTCTCTTTCAGTTCTACAATAACATTCATTGGGATTCCCCGTACAGAGGTGTCCTCTGCCTGCACAGCCCTACCCCGTGAGATGCTATCAGAAAGTTCAGCACCCTCCTTACACTCACCTGTCCCTACACTGATTTTTTGTTTTCTCCATATTACTTATGACCTCAGACATAATCTATAATGTGCTAATTTATTTTATTTTTAAAAATTTTTTAAGACTTTATTTATTCATGAGTGACAGAGAGAGAGAGAGAGAGAGAGAGGCAGAGACACAGGAAGAGGGAGAAGCAGGCTCCATGCAGGGAGCCCAACGCAAGACTCGATCTCGGGTCTCCAAGATCATGCCCTGGGCCGAAGGCAGGCGCTCAACCACTGAGCCACCCGGGTGTTCCTATAATGTGGTAATTTATTTATTTATTTTTTAATGTGCTAATTTATTATTTCATTGTTTGTCTTCCCTCTATCCCTCCTTTGTTCAGTGAGGGCAAAGACATTTCTTTTGGAATTCTATATGTTCAGTGCCTAGAACTACTCTGACACAAAGTAGATGATTCAGTAAATTTCTGTTAAATGAATGGATATATATATATATTATAATATATGTATATATATTATATATATATATATGCCACCCAGGTATCCCGATACATCATTTTCTAGCAATGAACTTCTAGCAATCCTTCTATGATTGCTTTAATTTAATAATTTCATGCTACCAAAAATACAAAATAAAATCAGTAACAGGTAATAGATGTGAAGCCATATATTGAATAGAAAATCTACACAACTCTCTGATATAGGTCAAAGAATTTATCCATATGTGACATATGGACACTTCTAATATACTAGAAAATATTTTTTAAAAATGCTAATAAAATAATGATTTAAAATTAGCAGATAACTCAAATGAACATTTTATTTTTAAATTTTAATTTTTAAAAATATTTTATTTATTTGACAGAGAGCGAGCCAGTGAACACAAGTAGAGGGAGAGGGAGAAGCAGACTTTCTGCTGAGCAGGGAGCCTGATGCGAGACTCAATCCCAGGACCCTGAGATGGTGATCTGAGCTGAAGGCAGATGTCTAACTGACTGAGCCACCCAAGTGCCTCTCAAGTGAATATTTTAAAATATAAAACTATGCATTTCAGATGGTTCAATGCTTTAGAAATGGGAGCAGAGATCTTAATATAGAAATAACCTGGAGGTTTATTAAAGTGGCACCTAATATTATGATAATCTTCTTATCACAACCTTAGAAAGAAAACATAATGCTCACTAATGTTATAGGAAGAAGAAAAAAAATGACAAGGAGCTTTTATAGGTGGTTTTATTTTAATACTGTGAAAGAATAAAATACTAAACCCTGGTATTTGCAGACAAACAAATCTAATACATATAAAAGAATATCTCCTCAGGATTGTGTATGGAAATGAAAAGACTGCATTTCCTATCAGATGATGATTCTTCTTTTCTCCTACGGCTATCCTCCATGAGTGACTGAGAATGGTGGGCAGCACCACTATTTCTCTAAAACCTTCTGGTCATCTTCAATCATTAAATCCTTAGGCAAGTAAGGAGAAACTAAATACAGATCAGTGGACCAAATTCTGCTTTCAAACAAAGACAAATATTTCATATTTGTAAATTTACTTCGAATGGCAATTTAGACAATTTTAGTCTACTTTTTAGTGTGATCTAGGCTTCTTAAAGGGTAAACCGAGGCACGACTTTTCCTGGGGCATCACCCCACCTCTCAGGTCATGGGAAATGCCTCGAAAACAACTACTGTATGAATGCAGGAAAATCACACTACTGCCAGCAAGGGCGTGGAGGACAGAGAGGCAGTGGGAAACCATATAGGTGACTGACAGTGGCAGCAGGAAGTCTTGTGAGCAGAGACCATCATCATGGCGGCAACAGCCCTGGGGAATCCATGAACCATGGTTGACAAGGCCAGGAGGCACTCTTTAAACATGTTTGAGATAAGAAACCAGAAATTCTGCCAATGCAACTGTTCCTCCCATTACATATTCCCAGTTTTTGCATGTGCTCTCCAGAGTGACAAATGTTCTCCTTCCCAGACATGTCCTTTATCATTTCTAACATGTGTTGGGTAAAAATTCTCAAAAATTATTTAAACTCTTCTTTCTTCTATGATCCTTGTAAAAATAAATTATATTTCCTTATAGATCTGCCATAATAATGCAAAGAGATTGAGTGATCTGAATGTTCACAGCAAAAAGGTCCATGTACATAAATTATTTCTAAATAAGAAAAACAAAAGAAAACATAACAAACCAAAAGAAAAAGTTAATGGAAAAATCATGTTTCTGTAGTCTAGTAGGTTCAACGTGTTTGGAATAGTTCAAACAATCTTTCCTAGGCCTAGACCTATTTTAATACCTAGATAAAAAATTTGCATTTAATATTTTTAACCCACAAAAAGTAAACTTTAGGACTAAAAAAACACCTCAGAGAGTGTGAAGTCCAACCTCATGACACGAGAGCCTTACAACCTCCCGGAAGATGACCAGACCTCAGTGTCCTACCGTCTCCTACAACACTCTCCATTATTTCACCTGTCTGCAAGTTAAATACTCTTTTTTCCTTGCTAAAATGAACTAAGTTACATAAGACAAATGACTGTCTCTATTTTGTTCAGTGACATATCTCATGTGCCTAGCTTTCTTCCTAGGACATCCTTATCTATTTGTTGATTAAAATTAATCAGTCAATACTAGAATCTCTCCAATTATTGCTGGTCAAAATAGTCACTCCGGTCATCATCATTCTCCTTCGCTGTGTGTTCCTACTGCTACATAAAAGCTTGCTCTTGGCAAGTAACTAGGATATTGCCTACATCTACACTTATCACTTGGTATATAGGAACAGCAACTTCCCAGGGCTGTGGGGAGACCAGGTCAAGAATGTAGTCACCCTTCCCAACCCAGTTAATCAAAATAAATAAATAAATAAATAAATAAATAAATAAATAAATAAATAAAATGCTACAGTCAGTCCATTTCACAGATAGTACTCAAGAACCAAGGAAAGGTCATAATCAGGGAAATTCTGAAGGGGGCTCAAGTTTCAGAGGGCAAAGACGGTGGGAGTTCCAGATAAAAGGCAGTTATTTCAAAGATTCTAATAAGCAAGGGGACAGACAGTGACAAGCCCTGAAGATATGGTGCTCTAGCAAGACTGCCAGGCAGGGGCAGTTTAGTTGGGGAGTACAAGATTAGAAAGTCAGAGACCTAACACCTTTGAAGGAGTCAAAGAAGCCAGCAGTTTAAATGAGGGCAGAGTAAAAGAGAGCCAAGGACAGAGCTGGTTGGGAGGGAGGCTGTGAAGAGCTGGTTAGACTGACCAGGCATGGCACAGTAGGTTCTCCTTTCTTCCCTATCACACCTGAAGTGGTCATACTCTAAACCTAAGTCTTAAAATATAGGTTTGTGGGAGGATTTAGCTCACATTTTCTCTAAGAAATGTTTTCAACTATTTGGCAAGACCTAAACTCTTCTGAGGAAAATCACAGATCTTTCATCAGAAAATTAAATGTACATTCATAAATTCTGCATAACTCCAGTTTGATTTGTAATAAATTGGTTGCATTCAAGTTGATTGACCTAAAAACATTGTACAGTATGAATTCTAAAATTTTTAATAAAGCTGTTTATTCTTTTTAAAAAAATTTATTTGAGACAGAGAGCAAGAGACCATGAGCAGGGGAGAGAGGCAGAGGGAGAGGGAGAAGCAGACTTCCTGCTGAGCCAAGAGCCCGACTGACCATGGTGACCCACCATGGTGCCGATCCCAAGACCCAGAGATCATGACCTGAGCAGAAGGCAGATGTGCACACTGCTTGTCAACCCAGCCAATGTGAAGCAGGACTGCTCCCACTTGAATGCTTGTGTGGGGTCATCTTACTGCCTAAGTGAAATTCTGACTATTAATCTTCCAATTCTATGATAAAAGCAAAACATAACAAAAATAGCAGACGTTGCTCACAGAACAACATTTCTGTGGGAAACTGTAATCCTCGAGAAAAATCTGGATTAAGAAATAACACACCATGGGAAAGAAAAAAAAATGATGCTCCACAAAGTATAAAATCATAGCTGAATGGTTTTTAGCTGCTTTTCTTCATACTTTGCTTTTCAATTAAACATTTAACAACATACTTCTTGAGAACAAGTTCTATTATCTGGGTATCTTCTAGGGTAATAAAATTTTTAAAAAAATTTTTTGACATACCATGCATGTTACTGTAGTTTCAGGTATACAACATTGTGATTCAACTCCTTTATATATCATGCTGTGCTCACCACGAATGTAGCTACCACCTGTCACCAAACAGCACTATCACAGTATCATTGATTATATTTCTTCTGTGCATTTTATCCCTATGACTTCCTCCATAACTAGAAGCCTGTATCTCCCACTCCTCTTCACTCATTTTTTTGATCCCTCCCACCTCCCTTCCCTCTGGCAGCCATCACTTTGTCTCTGTATTTATAGGTCAGATACTCCTCCTTGTTTATTCATTTTTATTAGGTTCCACACATGAATGAAATCATAGGATATTGTCTTTCCCAGTCTAACTTATTTTACTTAGCATAGTACCCTCTAGGTCTATCCACATTGGCAAAGATGTCAAGATCTCATCCTTTTTAATGGCTGCTTAATATTCTAGTGAATATGTGCACAAATGCATGCACATGTGTATTTGTGTATGTATCACCACCCCTGTATCCATGGACACTTAGGTTTCTTTTATATCTTGGCTATTGTACATAATGCTGCAAAAAGCATAAAGGGTACATATATTTTTTTAAATTAATGTTTTCATTTTCTTTGGGTAAATACAAAGGAAACCATCAACAAATTAAAAAGACAACATACTGAATGGGAGAAGATATTTGCAAACGATATATCCAATAAGGGGTTTATGCCTAAAATATGTCAAGAATTTATATAACCCAACACTAAAAAATAATAATAATAATCCAATTAAAAAATGAGCAGAGGACCTGAATAGACATTTATTCAAAAAAGACAGATGGCCAGACATATAAAGATGTGTAATATGACTAATTATCAGGGAATGCAGATCAAAACCACAATGATGTATCACCTGATACCTGTCAGAATGTCTGCAATCAAAAAGATAAGAAATATAACAACTGTTGGAGAAGACAAGAAAGAAAAGGAGCCGTGTGCACTGTTGATGGGAATGGTAAATTTGTATACTCACTGTGGGAAAACAGTATGGCAATTCCTCAGAAAATTAAAAATAGTAATACCATATGATCCATATTTAAAATTCATTTGATCCCTTAAAAATGCTTTGGAAATCAAGGGATGCCTGGGTGGCTCAGTCAGTTGAACCTCTGACTCTTGGTTTCAGCTCAGGTCATGATCTCAGAGTTGGGGAATCAAGCCCTGCACTGGGCTCCTTGCTCAGCACAAAGTCTGAATGTGATTCTCTCTCTCCCTCCATGCCTCCCCTTGCTCACACTTGTGCTCTCTCTAAAATAAATAAATCTTTTTTTAAAAAAATGCTTTGTAAATCTTACTAACAAATTCTGTGCTACTTATAAAATGTCTTCCAAGATGAAACAATGTCATGTCAAAACACACACACACAATTTTTAAAAAATCTACTTGAATAATTGTTTCAAAGACTACATCTAAATAAAGCCCAGATATAAAGAAGAGACTTTTCTCAAATTGCAAAGAAGCATTTTAAAAAGTCATTACATTTTTTTGTAAGTGTTATCAGTATACAATTGACATACAATAAACTGCCCACATAGAAAGTGAAGAAATGGGTAAGGGTGGACATATGTATGTAGACAGGAAGCCATCACTGCAATTAAAATAATTACACATAAATCACTTCCAGATCATTTGTAATCCTTCCCAACCCCCATTTCCAAGTGATCACTGATCTGTTGTTGGCTCTATAGATAACTGCTTTCCTAGAGTTTTAGGAAAGTAGAATAGTGTAGTGTATAGCCCTGGTTTGGTCTAGCCTCTTTCACTCGGCATGACCATATTGAGATTTATCCACAGTGGTATCTGTATAAATAACATTCTTTTTGCTGAAGAAAAATTATTACCACAATTTCCTTTTGTATTCACTCACTGATGGTCATGAGTTGTTTCCAGTTAGACGCTATTACAAATGAAGATACGAATATCTGTGTATAAGTTTTTGCATGGACATAAACTTTCATTTGCCTTGGTAAATACCGAGGAGGGGTAGGGCTGGGTCATTGAGTAGATAGATGTATGTTTAACTTTTAAGCAACTGCAAAGTATCCAAAGTGGTTACACCATTTCACATTCCGTCAGGCAATGTGGGGGAGGTCCAGTTCCTCTGTATCCTCCAAAACACCTGGTGTGGTCAGTGTGTTTATTTTTACCCACTCTAAGAGGTGTGCAGTGATAGTGTTTTCTCACTAGCAGGCTTACATTGATATTGTATTCCATTAATTGAAGTCTCCTTTACACACCATCAAATTCATCTATAAGTGTACAATTCAGGGATTTCAGTAAATTTGTACAGGTGTGAACCATCAGAACAATCCAGTTTAGAATGCGTTCTGTCACCCAGAAAGTTCCCTTATGCCCATTTACATTTACTCCCTGCTCCCACCCACAGTCCAGCCACATCGGTGTGCCATGTGCTCTGTTTTTACAGATGTGCCTTTTCTGGGCATTTCATATACATGGAATCACACAACATATTGTTGACTGCATCTGGCTTCCTTTGCTTATTAATTAGCACAGTGTTACTCAGGTTCAAACACATTAGAAAATTTTGTCAGTACTTCATTCCTTTGTGCTGTCAAACATGTTTTAAACATTTACCAGCTGATGGAGATTTTAATTGTTTCCAATTTAGAGTTATTCTAAATAATGCTCCTGTGAATACTTGTATATATGTCTTTTGTGTGGACATGTTTTCCTTTCCTAAGACTGGATTTGAGAATATGGTGTTTAACCTTTTAAGGAACTGGCAAACTGTTTTCCAAAGTACCCATACTATTTTATTTTCTAAAAAGCAAATCAGAAAGATTCCAGTTTATCCATATTCTCACCAATACTTGATACTATATTTGTTTTATTTTTTTAAAGACTTTATTTATTCATGAGAGACACAGAGAGGCAGAGACATAGGCAGAGGGAGAAACAGGCTCCCTGTGAAGAGCCCAATGCAGGGACTCATCCTTTATATTTGTTTTATTATATTTATTTTAATATGAGTATAGAGTAGTATCTCACTGCATTTCCATAATAATTAACAATGTTAAGCAGGCTTTATCGATCATTTGTATATCTTCTTTAGGATAATGCATATTTGAATCTGTTGCCTATTTTTAAATTAGGGTATTTTCTTAAGTTTAAGAATTCTTTATATATTCTGGCTAGAAATCTTTTAAAATTTTATGAATTATGCTTAGATGTTATATGAAAGAACTCTTTGCTCCATACAAGATCATGAAAATTTATTCCTGTATTCTAAAAGTTTTAGAATTTTAGTTCTTACAGTTAGGTATATAATCCATATTTAATTCAGTTTATGATGTGAGAAGAGCATACTGTTTTTGTTTTGTTATGCAGATATCCAATTGTTCCATAACAACTATCCTTTCCCAAAATGAACTGTTGTCACACCTTTGTCAAAAGTCAATCGACCGTGTACAGACTCACTTTTGGACTTAGAAAACTGTTGCTGAGCTGACCTATTTATTATATACCTATCTTTGTGGCAGTTATACAGGGTCGGAAATATTTCATTTGTATAGTAAGTTTGGAAATCAAGTAATTTGAGTCTTTAATATTGAACTTCATTTTCAGAATTATGACTTTCCCAGGTACTTTGCATTTAACAATCAGGTGCTCGATTTCTGCAAAAAGCTCTCCAGAATCCTAACATGGATTGCATTGAATTTATAGATCAGTTTGGGGAAAGCTATCATTCTGACAGTACTGAGCCTTCTAATTCATGAACATGGAATCTGTCTCCATTTATTTAAATGTTCTTAATTTCTCTCGCATGTTTCATAGATTTCAGTCTACAAACTTTGCATTCCTATTGGTAGATTTATTCCTCAGCTTATTTTTTACTCCTTTATGAATGGAATGATTTTCTTAATTTCTTTCAAATTGTTCCTTTCTGGTTTATACAAGTGGAATTTATTTTATATATTGATCTTTTTTTTTTTGTAGACTGATCCTTATATTCTTGCTAATGCTCATTCATTAGTTTTAGGAGTTTTTTTATATCTTATTTGGAATTTTCTACATATAAGACCAGGTTGTCTGTGAGAAAAAGACAATTTTCGTTCTTCTATTCAAATCTGGATACTTTTAGTTGCTTATTTCTCACATTAACAAGTTCCCTTCTCCTTTTGAGAGTTTTTATTATGAATGGATGTTGGACTCTGTCAAATGCTTTTTCTGTATTCACTGAGATAATCAGGAGTGTTTTTAACTTTAACAAATTAATTTAAATAATCAATTTACTGATAGTAAACCAACCTGATATTCCCACTTGGTCATACTGTGTCATCTTTTTCATATGCTACTGGATTTGGTTTCCTAATTTAAAAAAAAAAAAAGATTTATTTATTTATTTATTCATGAGAGACACAGAGAGAGAGAGAGGCAGAGACACAGGCAGAGGGACAAGCAGGCTCCATGCAGGGAGCCCGACATGGGACTCGATCCCGGGTCTCCAGGATCATGCCCTGGGCCAAAAGCAGGTGCTAAACCACTTAGCCACCCGGGCTGCCCTGGTGGTTTCCTAATTTTATTTAAAGATTATTCATCTATGCTCCTGAGGGACATGGATCTGCAATTTTCTTGTGATGTCTCAGTGTTGTCTCCACAGGGTAACCCAGAACTCAGAACCAGCTGGCAGTCTTGCTCCTCCTCCATTTTCTGAGAAGAGTTTGTAAAGGATTGGTATTATTCCATCTTAAAGATTTGATACGATTTCCCACTACAGTCATCAGGGAACAAGTGTTTTGTTGTGTGAAGATTTTTGATTATTATTATTTTCTATTTGTTGTTGAGTCAGTTTTGGTAATTTGCATCTTTCCAAGAATCTGTTTCATTCAAACTGTCTAAATGTTGGCATAAGGCTGTTCACCCTACATCGACTGTTGATGGGTCTGCCCATCAGAAGGGGGGCACATCTAAAGTTTAGATCATTTTCAAGTATGCTTGAGTTTTATATTGCACCCAGGCATTTTCTAAGGGTTGACCAGCAGAAACTGAGATTTCTCCACCACACAAACAGGTTTTCCTCAGTCTTGACTGAAATCTCAGGCTAATGCAACCAGGATACTGGCCAGCCCTTCCTTACTCACCAACTCCGAAAATGCCACTGGGTGGGGAAAGAGGAGGTCTTTCCAACACACCAAATTGAGTGGGTAGAGAAGTGCCTCTCGCACTGCTGTATGTCTTTGATTAATATCCATAGACTAAAATGGCCTTTTTTTGTTCATTACTGTGATTTTATAATTGTTTTTGGGGAAAAGTACTGGCATTTTCTTCACTCAGTCATAGCTAGAAGTCCAACTTTGTATTCAAAATCATTGTTCGTACTACATAGCATCAATTATCATATGTGGTTCCAAGACTTCTGGGCTCCCAGAGACTCATAGGCAAAAACTATTTTCACAATAATACTAAAATGCCATTTGTCTATTCCCCAATTTCTCAAAAGTGTACACTGTATTTTCAGAAGCTACATGATACCCTCATAATTCATGGACTGCATCCTTTCTTTTCTAATATTTTCTAAGATATTTTAAAGCTGTAGGTTTTGGTGAGTTTTCAGAGGTTAACTTATGTTCTCAATAATTCTACAATGCTTTTATTTGGTATCTTTGGTTATACTTGCTATAGTCTCTGAAAATTTCATTAACATCCAACAATAGTTATTTTGAATTCCCAAGTTTTTTCTTTTGCACTTAAACAGAAACACAAAAGGTAGTAAGAGATAGACACTTCTAGTTATAAAATAAACAAGTCATGGACACAAAAAGTATAGCATAGGAAATATAGTCAATACTAATGTAATAACTTTCTATGGTAACTACACTTGTCATGGTAAGCAAGAGCATGTGTATAGACTTGTCCAATCACCGCTGTACAGCTAAAACTAATACCACATTGTATGCCAACCATACTACGATTAGAAAGTATACTTTATCTAAAACTACTATTATTTAGAATTTATTATTTTAATTATTTTATCCTAAAATAAATTTATAGTATATTTTCTTGTATTTATTGATAAACCATGGGCTTTAAAAAGGGAATCTTAGTAAACTCAATTTCTCACCTTCAGCTGTACTAGTTGTGTTTACTGATACTTAAAAAGATTAAACTAACCTATCAGAAGACTGACTCATGGAAGGAAGAGATCTACTCCAAAGACACAGGGTGTAACTGTAAATAAGAAACAAAAATATGATAAAATATCATCCTCTTGCCTTTAATAATTGACCTTATTATCCTGTCTTACGCAACAAAACATTTTCAAATGGTATTGTGCTACCAGTTAAGTTGCAAGGTTATTTTGAGACCAATCACTCAGATATAAAGAGTGTATAAAGGAAAAGGAACTGAGTATTTTAAACGTAGACATAATGCACTCTCTATAAGCCCTAAATTGTTTGTTACAGCTTTTCAAACTAGAAATGCCAAAACCACTGGCTTCAGGGTAAGTTTATTATTTTGTATGACTAGAAAAGCACATAACAGCTAAGAAAGGAATAAAGTGTATAGTTGGCACTGCTGAATGCCTGCTGCATGAAAAGTCAGTGATGAATTCAGTGTTGTCACTTTTCCACTGATAAAATAACTCGTTGAAGACTTAGCTCCAGGGACACCTGGTTGCTCAGTGGTTGAGCATCTGCCTTTGGCTCAGGTCGTGATCCCAGAATCCTGGGATTGAGTCCCACATTGGGCTCCCTGCAAGGAGCCTGCTTCTCTCTCTGCCTATGTCTCTGCCTCTCTCCCTGTGTCTCTCATGAATAAATTAAAAAAAAATCTAAAAAAAAAAAAAGAAGACTTAGCTGTAGATCAAAGATTGAATTAATGACTGCATATTCATAATTTTGCCTAATACTAAATGAACCTACAGATATGCCTGCAATCATCATTTCCACTACATTTGTCTGAAGTCAGCTCAGAGCAATAATTAAAGAGCTTTTATTAAGTTACTAGACAAAAAATACAAGAGGTTCTGAAATATTCAAAGTGCTGAATAACTTTCTCAAGTATCCCAGTTTATCCTGGAAGAAGTATGCTTCTGTTTTGGTAAAACTGCTGGAGGTTAGTACAAATCAAGGTAATGATGTCAAGGTGTGCCAACAATCACTCTTTCTACACCACATACTAGCAAAAAAATAAATATTTTATATAAATATTAGGCAACAAAAGCACAAGCAGTAATGAAATATTCCAAGTGTTGGATAACTTCTTTGATCTCTCACAAACTTGTAGAAAAATCAATGCCAGTTTCATTTGAGGATGCCCTTGATGTAGGAGGCCATTACTATTGAACTTGCCCACTTAGCAGTCGATGGAAGGCAGGAACCACCAATAGACACCCAAGTGGATCACCTAAGGGCCAGCATCTCTTCCCTGCCCCTTTGGGTAGCACAGTCCTTCTCCTCTCTGACACATATCACAGGTATGTGCGTCCTATGACACCATGGGCACAGTCACTTGCATTGAAACCTGGATGTGTTGCAGGCCAACTGCTTGCTCTGGGTTCCCGTTAAAGCCCAGTCTTTTGTGTTACTCAGTATGTGGGACAGAAAATGTTTTTAGGTGTAGAATATGCTTCCAGAACCTGAATAGGCTACCATGGGTATGCTAACTGCTTCGCAGTAAAAAGTTCAAGATGCAACTCTGCAGGCAATGACCCAAGACCACTGAAGACCTAAAACTTTTGCTGGTTTTTAAGAGGACTTCCTAATCACAGTAGGGTTTATCTCCAGTGGTAGGCTGGTAAAAGTTGAACAAATGATTCCCTGGGGAAATGATGCTCTGATGTATAGCACTTTCCAATCTTTGTGGTATAAATATTTCTGTGATGCACTTAATCCTGCTCGCAAGAGCCAATTATAAAACTTCTAGGAATTCTGCAAGCTGGTTGTGACTATAGCTATTATTTAAAATTTAATTAAATTAACTGAATATATTTAAAAGGTAACAAATTTGGAAAACTCTAATCCTAGTGAATTTTATGGGATTTTACCATTATCTACACTGTTGAGGCTGTCTGCGTCTATCAACTACATAACATACTATAGAACACTGTGCTACTGTACACCTCTTAACTCCCTGTTTGGTGGCCTCACACTGGTAGCTGATATAGGCCATGATAAGAGTCCTTAAGGGTTGCATTAGTAAATGTTTCCCAGATTATTTTTTTTAAGATTTTTTATTTATTCATTCATGAGAGATAGAAAGAGAGAGAGAGAGAGAGAGAGAGAGAGAGAGAGAGGCAGAGACACAGGCAGAGGGAGAAACAGGCTCCATGCAGGGAGCCCAATGTAGGACTCGATCCCAGATCTCCAGGATCAGGCCCTGGGCTAAGGCGGTGCTAAACCACTGAGCCACCCAGGCTGCCCCTGTTTCCCAGATTTTATTGATATATATATGTGTATATATATATATATATATATATATATATATATATATATATCACAAAAGAATGGATTAAGGTTAGGTAGCAGAATATTAAAAATCTAGTTTTGTTGTAAACACTCTTTCAAAATAATAAAAATTGTCAGTATGGATAAAATTCAGAATATACAATACAACCAATGTTCCTTTTTTATCATGTGAAAGGATGTTTAATAAAGTTTTGGTTACATATCTTATAAGACAAGGAAATACAATCTGATGGGAGAAAATATATTACAAGATTGCATAAGGGGAGAAAGAGAAATCTGGGGAGATGGCAGAGTAAGAAGCACCAAGAATTGGTCTCCACTCCCCCCCCCCAAAAAAAGGAATTGGTCTTCCCATCTAGAGAACAATTGCCCTTTTAGAATCCATGTAATACAAGTATTTTGGAACTCAAGTCAATTAAAGCCTTGAAAATTTCAGGGAAAACTAGTATGGTAAACTATACTTAAAAGTTTGCTCAATTTCAGTTCTTAGCACAGTAGCAACTACCCATCCTCACCCCCATGTTAGGGAGCTGTGCACACTATTCCTGGAGTAGCTTGCACATAGCCTATGGGACTCAGAGTGGGCAAAAAGTACCCTGTCCTCCCAATATTAAGCATCTCTGTTCTGATCATTGATTGCTACTTCTGATTTCATTTTTCTTTTTCTTTTTTAAATTTTTTTTTAATTTTTATTTATTTATGATAGTCAGAGAGAGAGAGAGAGAGAGAGAGAGAGGCAGAGACATAGGCAGAGGGAGAAGCAGGCTCCATGCACCGGGAGCCCGACGTGGGATTCAATCCTGGGTCTCCAGGATCGCGCCCTGGGCCAAAGGCAGGCGCTAAACCGCTGCGCCACCCAGGGATCCCTACTTCTGATTTCAGAGGTGAAAACAAAGAAGCAAGCAGCCATTATTAGTGCACTTCCCCCAATTACTGCAAAGTCCTCCCTTCTCGTGAGAGAGACTTTTGGGGGATTTATGGGGCTGGTCTTTTTTTTACCCATCCTTCATTTCCTCATTTTCCCCTCTGGAAGCTAGGAATTAAAGCCACATGGACATTCAAAAGAATTGCATAGACCATGTAGGACTTCAGGAAAGACAAAGACTCAGAAAAGATCTGAGAACACTTAAAGCTTACACCTTTGGCTGATCCTCAGCATAGAAATAACCCAAAATAACTGAAAAACCAAAAGCAAAAAAAAAAAAAAAAAGAAAAAGAAAAAGAAAAGAAACAAAGAAGCAAAGAAACAAAACAAAACAAACCGTGGAGAAATGGTGAATCTGATTTCCAGAGTTATCTGTTACATTCAAATATGTAATTCTAAATAACAACAACAAAAAATCACAAGGCACACATAGAACTAGTGAAATATATCTCATTCAAAGGAAACAAAATAAATTAACACAGTCTCTGAAAAATAATTAATAGAAGACCTATAAACAAAGACTTAATTTTTAAAAAAAAATTATTTATTTGAGAAAGAGCAAGAGCAAGAGACATCACAGGGTAGATGAACAGGGAGAAGCTGACTCATTGCTGAGCACGGTGCCTGACATGGGACTTGATCCCAGGACCCTGAGATCATGACCTGAGCTAAAGGCAGATGCTCAACTGACTGAGCTACCCGGATGCTCCTATAAACAAAGACTTTTAAAAGACTATTTTAAACGTGCTGAAGGTGAACAGAATCTAAGGGACCTGGGCAGCCTGGGTGGCGCAGAGGTTTAGTACCACCTGCAGCTCAGGGTGTGATCCTGGAGGCCCGGGATCAAGTCCCATGTCAGGCTTCCTGCATGGAGCCTGCTTCTCCCTCTGTCTGTGTCTCTGCCTCTCTCTCTCTCTCTGAATGAATGAATAAATAAATAAATCTAAAAAAAAAAAAAAAGAATCTAAGGGACCTATGGGACACTACCAAGTGGATCAATAACCCTTTGTGGAAGTTCCAGAAAAAGAGAAGATATTTAAAGAAATAATATCTGAAAACTTCCTAAATTTGATTAATAAATGAATGTAAACATCCAAGAAACCCACACAACATGCATTATAATCAAACTTTCAAAAAACAAAGAATCTTCAAAGCAGCAAGTGATTCATCACATACAAGGATCCTCAATAAGTTTATGAGTAGATTTTTCATCGGAAATATTGGAGGCTAGAAGGCAGTGGGTGACCATATTCGAAGTACTAAAAGAAAAAAAATACTGTCAACAAAGAATCCAGTACCCAGTAAAACTATCCTTCACAAGTGAAAGAAAAATTAAGATATTCTCAGATATCAAAAGCTGAGGGAATTAGCCATGCCTTGCAAGGAATGCTAAAGGGAGTCCTGCAAGTTGAAATGAAAGGACACCATTTGCAACTCAAAGCCATATGAGGAAATAAAGATCTCAATAAAAGCAAACAGGCATTTATAAAAGCAAGTATTATTTTAACAATAGTGTAACTCTAGTTTTGTTTTATTTATATATCATTTAAGAGAGTAATGTATTTTTAAAAAAATTATTAGTCTAGAATTTAGTATTACTGTAACTTTTGTTTGTAACTCCACATAATTTAAGAAATTAATGCATTTAAAATACTAGTTTATGTTTTGAAGCACACAAGATATAAAAATGTAATTTTGTGACATAAATAATTGAAGAGGGTTGGGACGGAACTTAAAGAAGCAGAGTTTTTGTATGTTATTGAAGTTAAGATGGTATAAATTTAAGTGTTATAACTCTAGGATATGACATGTAATCTGCATCATACCAAACACAAAGAACTAGCTACAGAACACCCCCCCACACACACACACACACCAAATTTCAATGTGTCACAACAAAAATATTAGCTAACCACAAATAAGACAAGAATGTAAGAAATGAGGGATAAAAAAAACTAAGACATGTAGAAAAGAAATAGCAAAACAGAAGCAGGTTCCTCCTTATCAAGAGTTATTTTAACCTCTCTAATCAAAAGGTAGAGATTGATAGAATGGATTAAAAACATGATATAACTATACGGTATTTAAGAAACTCAACTCAGATCCAAAAACACAAATAGGTTGAAAATGAAAAGTCAGAAAAAGATATTCCATACAAGTAATAGCCAGGAGAGAGCAAAGATGGCTATACTACTTTCAGACAAAATGGATTTTAAATCAATTAAGCTTACAAAAGACAGGGAACATTATACATTAATAAAATATTTAATACAGCAACAAGCTATAACAATTATAACCTTTTAAGCACCTAATAAAAGATCATCAAAATATATGAAGCAGAAATTAAGAGAAAAAATAGGCAATTCTACTTTAATAGTTGGAAACTTTAGTACCCTTCTTCTCATAACAGATAAACCAATTAGACAGAAGATAAGCTAAAAATAGAGAGGATCTGAACAACATAAGCTCAACTTAGTCTAAATGACATATACAGATTACTACCAAACAACAACAGAATACTTATTCTTTTCAAATGCAGAGAGAACATTTTACAGGGCAGACCACATGTCAGACAACAAATTAAGTCACAAGATATTTTAGAAGATTGAAAGTATCTTCTCCAACTACTTTGAGATAAAGTTAGAAATCAGAAACAAAAGAAATAATGGACAATTCACAAATTTGTGGAAATTAAACAACACACTCTTAAAAAACCAATGGGCCAATGAAGAAATTACAATGAAAATTAGAAAATACACAGAGATGAATAAAAACAAAAACACAACATAACAAAACTCATGGAGCACTGCTAAAGAAGAAGCTTATAAGTAAAAATGCCTGCATGAAAAAAAAGAATAAGAAGAAAGTTGCCAAAGCAACTACTTAACTTTACAACTAAAGCAACTGGAAAAAGAGCTAAGCCCTAAATCAGCAGAAGGAAATATACAGTAATATAGCAGAGAAAATGACAAAGAACAGAAAAGCAATACAGAAAATCAGGGAAACCAAACGCTGTATCTTTTAAAGGATCAACAAAATTGACAAGCCCTAGATAGGAGGACTAAAGAAAAAAGAAAGAAGATTTTTTTTTTTTTAAGATTTTATTTAGGGGATCCCTGGGTGGCTCAGAGGTTTAGCGCCTGCCTTTGGCCCAGGGCATGATCCTGGAGTCCCGGGATCTCTGCGCCTCTCTCTCTATCTCTCTCTCTCTCTCTCTCTTTCTCTGTCTATCATGGATAAATAAATAAATAAATAAATAAATAAATAAGATTTTATTTATTTATTCATGACAGACATAGAGAAAAAGGCAGAGACACAGGCAGAGGGAGAAGCAGGCTCCATGCAGGGAGCCTGAGGTGGGACTTGATCCCGGGTCTCCAGGATCACACCCTGGGCTGAAGGCGGCGCTAAGCCCCTGGGCCACAGGGGCTGCCCAGAAAGAAGATTTCAATTGCTAAAATTAGGAGTTAAAGTGGAGACATAATTACCAATTCTACAGAAATAAAAAGGAGTATAAGAAAGCACTATAAACAATTAAAAACCAAGAAATTGAATAACCTAGATGAAATGAACAAATTTCTAGGGACAAAAACCTACCAAGACTAAATCATGAAGATAAAGAAAATGTGGACACTGATGACTAGTAGGAGACTGAATCAATAATCAAAAATTTCCCAACCAAGAAAAGCCCTGAAATATGATAGCTTCATTGGTGAATTCTATCAAACATTTAAAAAAAGAGCTACTTTTTAAAACTTTTATAAACTTCTCAAAAGGGGATCCCCTGGGTGACTTGGTGGTTTAGCGCCTGCCTTTGGCCCAGGGCATGATCCTGGAGTCCTGGGATCGAGTCCCGAGTCGGGCTCCAGGCATAGAGCCTGCTTCTCCCTCTGCCTGTGTCTTTGCCTCTCTCTCTTTCTCTCTCTCATGAATAAATAAATAAATAAATAAATAAATAAATAAATAAATAATCTTTAAAAAAAATGAAAAATAAACTTCTCAAAAAAAGAAAAAAAAATTAGAAGAGGAGAGAACTCCTTGCTTGAGGTCAGCATTACCCAGATACAAAAATTATACAAAGATGCAACAAGGAAATTGCAGACAGTATCCCCTATGATGCAGAACTCAACAAAATGCTAAATTTGCTAAATGCAAATTCTGTAACACAAAGGATTATATACCATGATCAAGTAAGATCTATTTCTAGAATGCAAGAATGGTTCAAAATATAAAAATTGGTCAATGCAATATGCGACATTAACAAAAAAGAAAGAAAACAAACCACATGATCAACTAAGTTGAATCAGAAAATGCGCCTGACAGAATTGAACCTTTTTTCTTTTCTAATTACTCTAAAACTTCAAGTACCTGTACTATATTGAATACAAGTGTTGAAATGGGCATCCTTCTCTTGTTTCTGATCTTAGAGGAAAAATAAATACAAAAAAAGGTATCCGATTGGAAAGCAGTAAAACCGAAAGCAAAACCCTAAAGATTCCAGACACAAAAAAACCTGTTGGATTTAATAAATGAATCCAGGGGCACCTGGGTGGCTCAGTGGTTGAGCATCTGCCTTTGGCTCGGGGTATGATCCCGGGGTCCTGAGATCGAATCCGCACTGGGTTCCCTGCAGGGAGCCTGTTTCTCACTCTGCCTGTCTCTGCCTCTCTCTCTCTGTGTCTCTCATGAATAAATAAATAAAATCTTTAAATAATAATAGTAACAATAATAATAAATTCAGCAATGTAGCAGAACACAAAGTCAACACACAGAAATCAGTTACATTTCTATAAACTAATACGGAACAATTCCCAAACAAAACAAAGAAAACAATTCCATTTACAATACCATCAAAAGGAGTAAAATACTTAGGAATCAACTTAACAAAGGAGGTAAAACAAAAGGAAGTGCATTTCATTGCACAATGAAAACTACGCAACACTGATTGAAATAAAGAAGACATAAATAAATCGACAAAACATATCCCATGTTCACGGATGCGAAGATTTAATATTGCTATGATGTCAATACTACCCAAAGTGATTAACAGACTCCATGCAATCCACATCAAAATCCCAAATACAATTTTTGGAAAAATGGAAAAACTTCCTAAAATTCATACGGAATCTCAAGGGACCTCAAAATGTCAAAGCAATCTTTACAAAGAAGAACGAAGCTGGAGGAATCACATTATCTGATCTGAAAACTTACCAGAAAACTACAGTAAATCAAAATCACTGTGGTACTCGCATAAAGACATAAATAAAGAAGCCTAGACGTAAACTTTCTCATATATAGTCAAGTGATTTTTGACAAGGGTGTTAAGACCACCATTCAATGGTGAAAGGACAGTCTTTTCAACAAATGGTGCTGGGTATTCATGCACAAAACAATGAAGTAGTAGCTTTACATAATATCACATAGAGAAATTAGTTCAAAATGGATCAAATCCCTAAATATAAGAGCTAAAACTATAAAACTCTTAAAAGAAAAAAATTACAAAAGTTTCATGACATTAGATTTGGCAATGATTTCTTGGATATGATGCCAAAGGCACAGATAGTTGAAGAAAAAAGAGGAAAGCTGAACTACATGAAAACTTTATAAAATTGTATATCAAAAGACACTATCAACCCACAGAACTGAAGAAAATATCTATAAATCAGATATCAGATAAAGGATTAGTATCCATAATATATTAATAACTCCTAAAACTCAACAAACAAAAAACAACCTGATAGAAAAATGGACAAAGGACTTGAAGGAATGTTTCTCCAAAGAAGAAAAACAGCCAATAAGCACATGAAAAGATGCTCAATGTCACTAATCATTAGGGAAATCCATATCCAAACTATGACATACTACCTCACACCCACTGAGATGATTATTACCAAAAAAGTAGAAAATAAGCATTAGCAAGGATGTGAAGAAACCGGCCCCTTTAGCACTGTTGCTGGAAATATAAAACAGTACTGCTATGAAAAACAGTATGATGGCCTCTCAATGAAAAACAGAATTACTGGGGCGCCTGGATGGCTCCATCAGTACCCATCTGCCTTTGGCTCAGGTCATGATCCCGGGGTCCTGGGATCAAGCCCTGGCAGACTCCCTGCTCAGTGGGGAGTCTGCTTCTCCCTCCCTCTCCTCTCCTTCTACTCCCCCCACCCCCACCAGCTCATGCTTGCATACTCTCTCTCTCTTAAATAAAATCTTAAAAATAAACGAACAAGAATAACTACATGATCCAACAATTCCACTTCTGGGTATTTTCCCAAAGGAATAGAAAGCAGAGCCTTGAAGAGGTATCTTTATATTCATGGTCATAGTAGCCTGATTCTCAATAGCTAAAACATAGAAGTTAATCCAGGTTTTCATCGATGGGAGAATGAACAAGCAAAATATGGTATATACATACAATTGGATTTCATTCAGTCTTAAAAAGGAAGGAAACTCTGATGTATGTGACAACATAGAGGAATCCTGAGGACATTATGCTAAGCTAAATAAGTCAGCCACAAAAATTCAAATACTATATCCTTCTACTTGTGTGAGGTACTTAGTCAAAACCATAGAGACGGAAAATAGAATGGTGGGCACTAAGAGCAAGGGTGAAGAGCAGAAGAGAACTAGTGTTTCATGGGTATAGACTTTTACTTTAAAAAAAAGAAAAGAATCCTGGAGTTGGATGGTAGTGATATAGCACGACATTATGAATACACTTAATAGAACTATATCCTGAAAAATGGTTAACATGGTGAATTTTAGGTTACATGCATTTCACCACCATTTTAAAAATGGGGGAAAAAAGATTTCAGGAAAGACAGGTTAATATTTATATAAGCAAATCCCTTAAGAAGCATATTAACTATTTCATAGACTATTTTCATAAAAAAGTAGTAAGTTCCATCATACATTGGATATTAACTGTATAGTGATTGCATGGTTATTTTTTTCATGTTTTATAAAAGCACGCATGGAAGTTTACATGCCTTTTAAAAGGACAATTTTCCCAAACGTTACTTCTCCCTTTACCTATTCACATGCGTTTTAGATTTGCTTCCAATATGTCAAATCCAAATATAACAGTCAAGATGGAGTGTTAATGAATTTGAGCAAATAAAAATATCAGTAAAAAATAGAGTAAATTGGCTTTTAATTAAAAAGCCCTAGCTACTAATAAAACAAAAACATATTTTACACACCCAACTATATCAGAAAATAAGATGTTAATATATTATAAAATTGAAGAAATTAAATGAATATATATTATGAACAAGTCTACTGATAGAGTACTTACATGGATAGGGCATGCAGAACTCTCTTTTGGACCATAATTTCTTAAGAGATTTGTCTTTCATTAAAAGTCAGCAGTAAGAGACCTAGAAAATTCTTACAATGAAGTAGTTCTCAGATTTTTTAATATCATGCTCCTTTATGCTCTTAAAAATTGGGAACCTCGAGGGCAGCCCTGGTGGTGCAGCGGTTTGGCGCCTCCTGCAACCTGGGGTGTGATCCTGGAGACCCGCAATCGAGTCCCACATCGGGCTCCCTGCATGGAGCCTGCTTCTCCCTCTCCCTGTATCTCTGCCTCTCTCTCTGTATGTCTATGAATAAATAAATAAAATCTTTAAAAAAAAAAAGTTGGGAACCTCGGTAACCTCTTATTCATGTATAAGTACTGGTATTTTCCATAAGAAGCAAAAACTGAGGCATTTAAAAATGTGTATTTATTCATCTTAAAATAATAATAATCTCATATATAATATGCACACATAATTTATGAAAGATACCTATTTTCTAAAACAAAAAATGTACTGGGAAGAGATCCATTGTTTTAGATTTTTATTAATCTTTTTCCAGTGTAGCTTAATTGAAAAAGCTGTATTCTCTAATCTGCTTCTGCATTTAATTTTTTGTGATCTGTTAGTTTGGTTGAACTATGTGAAGAAAATCTGATCTCACAAACACATGTAGTTGGGAGAAGGGAGGAGTATTTTAAAGGCTTTTCAAAATTGTACATATTCTTCTCAGAAATGAACCTCAAATTTGGCAAGTGATAGTTTCTTAGAGATTGGCTGAAATGTGGATTCTGACCTTTTTACTTGGTTTGAGTAGTGGATGCTATGATTTGTCATCCAGATCTCTGCTTGGAACACTGCTAGCACAAAATCTCATTCTCTGCTAGGACTGCCTCAGCTGAAGAAAGCCAACTCACTCAAGGTCACACCCTGTCCAGGGGCAGGCCACCCAGCGCCTAAGCCAAGTAGCCACTCAGGCCCCTCAGCTTCCGAACTACACGTAGAGCCAGCTGGACTCTGTGGAGAACTTACCCACTGTTCAAGTCCTCCCTGTGCCAAACCGTTTCCTTTCTCTCCCATTTTCATCCCACTCCCCACCCCAACCTCTCCTATGTAGGTGTGGATCCCATGAAAATGCAGGCAAACATCCTCCACACCGAACTCAATTTCAGAGTGAGCTTCCTAAGGAATCCACCCTGTGACAGGAGGTCTAGATGTGCCTCAGGGGTTGAGGTGATAGGGGAGCACTCTGTGGGTGCAGACCAGCCAGTTTTTCAAAATTATTTCAACTATTCCAATATTCAGTAAGAGCACAGTTGTGTCATTGAGGTGAGTAACAGGCCCACCTAGAGTCCACAGATCAGTCACTTCCTCACTGGCCCCTCCTTCCTAATTTATCCAGTTTAAATTCCACATCATAATCCTTCCTTCACCTACACTCTCTATTCTACCTTCACGTGGCAAAACCACAATTCTGATTACATTCAATTGTTTGTTTACCTGGCAGCTGAACACATGCAACTCAATGTGCTAGAGAGAGCCCCAAATCAAGCTGACTGCTACCAATTTCAGTTTAGGAAATTCAGTCTTCAAGGGGCTCATTAATGCTGCCAAACCATAGATAATAGCACATTCATGGCCCTTCCTGGCCAGTACCTCACCTTCTTTTCTCTTCTCAAACTTCCTATGCCCCCTCCCCCATCTCACCATTTTAAATGGAAAATTTGGAAGGTGTCTAGGAAAGCTCCCATCTTCCACCACTGGGTGCATCTACCCATCACCATCTGTATCCACACCTTCAGCATTCTCTCATATGATGATGAATGCATTGCCTGTCCTTGCTCCTCTGCTGTGTGCTGTATCCTGTCCTCTCATCCAGGAAGACATGGCTGCAGTGCAGTGATCCCCCCTCTCTCTGGTATCAACAATTTTTCCTCTCAAGTGAAACTTTCTCTATCACCATACAATCTCCTTTTTCACTTAAGTTAAAAAAAAAAAAAAAAAAAGGCATCACCCTCTGGATACATTCCCCTTTTCCTCTCCTTTACAACGAACCTTAAGACTTGTGCACATGCTTCATCTCCAAGCCCTCTTCTCCATTCTTTCTTAAACCCATCCCAATCAACTCCACCACTTCACCAAAACAAGGCTTCACAAAATCACTAAAGCATCCACAGGGCTGAAACTAATGCTCAGTTCTGAGTCCTCATCTCACTTGACTGGCAAGCAGCCTGTCACAACCTATGCTATAGGTTTTTTGTCCTTGGATACCACATTCTCTTGGTTATCTTCTTATCCCTCTGGATCTCCTCTTGTTTTCTCTGCTAGTTCTTTTTCCCCAAAATCCTATGCTGAAGTGCTGTAAGGCCCAGTCCCTGGACTCTACCCACACTTACTCCTGTGGTGATCTTACCCAGCCCCATGGCTCTAAATATCATTTAAATGCTCATGACTCTCAAATTTATATCTTCAGTTCTAACCACACTCAGAACATTAGACTCAAATATCTAACTGCCTACCTGATTCTGCATGTGAATGTCTAATAAGCAGATCACATTTACTATGTCCAGAACTGGACTCCTGATACCGCACCCCCCCAGATGTGCTCTTCTCCTATTCCTCCTGTCTTCCGATTTTTTTAATTTCAATTTCTATTTTAAAGATTTTACTCATTCATTTGAGAGAGAGAGAGCAACCATGAGCAAGTGGGAGGGGTGGGAGAGAAGGATAAGCAGACGCCTGGCTGAACAGGGAGCCAGACACAGGGCTTGATTGCAGGACTTGGGGATCACAACCTAAGCTAAAATCAGACACCCAACCAATGGAGCCACCCAAGTGCCTCTTGAATTTCTATTTCTAAAATTAAGATTAAAGAGATGCTTTCAAGTTAAAAACTGGTATTAAAACAGGTTCAATATATCTGTTGCTATGAAGTAGTTACATGTCTATTAAATCATTAACTACTTATGGGTGTAAATTCACACATGGAGAAATGGAAATCTTCAACACCAGTTTATGTCACCTTTATAAATGTAAATACTGTCTTGCTTTCATTTTTTAAACTATCTTGCAGAAGAAACCATGTTGCTCTTAGGCAAGCTAAGTTAACCTATATTAAATAATGGATGTATCCCAGGACTCAAATCTTTTTTGTAAAATTTAATTTAATGTTATTCAATTTAATTTTATTTTATTCTATTTTAAATAGGCTCCATACCCACTGTGGGCTTGAACTCATGACCCTGAGATCAAGAGTTGCATGCTCTAACCGACTGAGTCAGCCAGGCGCCCCAAGGACTCGAACCTCATTTGATATTTAAGCATGATATAATCTCAACTGGATCAGACAAAGCGGGAAGATAATATAAAATTTCAGCACTGGCTTTATAGGTTAGTAGGTTGAAATGAAAACAGCATTTGCTTTCTCTACACAATTTAATTTCATTAGCAAATATGTATTTCCAAATTTGGTTGCATTAGAACATCTACCAAAATTACAATGTGAAGACTCTAACTGCATAGTTTTATTTCCTAAGAAAGTAAGGAAAGAATAAATATGTTTTAAATGACATTAAATTATAAAAGGTGACACACTTCAACTTTTCATCTAACATGGCTGGGTTGACAGACCTCACAGTCCGGCCATATATCCAATTGCCTCATTTAGTTAACAACCGGTTTGACCAGCATGTAGTTACAATCAGTTTGACCAGCATGTAGTAAAAGAACAAATAAGAAATACACTAACCATATGAGTATATAAAGTGAGAGTCAACTCCTCAATTAAGCTACACACTCTGAGGATGGTGTGACCAATTTTAAGTAGAGTCCACTGTGCTATGACGGCCAACGGGAAATAACAGCCTGGCCTCTTTGTGTCTGGAAACTGAGTCTACTTATGTGCTATTACTAAGACATAAGAGTGTAATCACAGTGTGATTACAATAATGTTGAAATTAAGTGTAATTCTTGTAAGTCTATAAATTTTCCAGAAATATTTTTAGAATTAACAAATAACATCCCATAGTTAACAAATAATATCCCATAATACCACAGACATATAAGTACTGTCTAAGTAACAATTTCTAACTAAGTTACTATCTCAAAAAGCATGAAAGCACAGTAAGAATAAAAGGTGAATATGTGATCATTCTTATGCTACAACAATCCAGAGGAGAGCAGAATTGCAGCAAATTGCCTGACTACTACAATTTTAATTATATCTTCTGACTGCAATTACCCTATAGTCATACTGCTTTCCTAGTCTAACCCTGATATTCAAAAGTATAATATAAAACTCCCAAATAGATTCATATTAATAATTGCTTGATTTTTAGTTACATTATTCCCCAAAACCTACACACATCAAAAAAGAAGCTCTTTCTATCCTATTTTTATTGACCTAGATCAAAGAACATTCTCCTACCATCATACATAAAACAGTGTTTCTGATGACAATGTAAAATCACTTAGCAGGCTAACACCACTTCATATTTTAAGAATGCAAAGACAAATTATAAGCAACTTTTGTTTCCAAAGTAATTTTTCATCTTTCAAGAGTGAGGTTAATATGAGAGCTTCTGGGGCTTTGAAATAGGTCATATGCTTGCTTCTTTTCTATCATTTACCAAAATAAAATCATTAAGGAAAAACTCTAAAAATCGAAAAAAAATCTAACCGTAAGTATCATATTCACTTTGAATTACATACAGAATTATTCCCTTTGCCATGTTCAACAGCAACAAGGCCATAATACAATAAAATTAAAGCCACCTTTAGGCAGCATACCATCGGTACAAACGACTCACTTTCTGTGTTAAGCAATATATAAATTACTCTAAAGTCTCCAGTTTCAAATTAATATAAAAAGACCCTACAGTTTTAACATAATGATCTAACAGCCTTCTATCTCTATTTTACCATTAGTCAAGATTAATCTCATTATACACATTAGAGTACTTCTGAATTACACATTCACTCATTCAATCTTTCATTCATCAAATTAGTATCTAATATACCTCCATTCTATCAAACATTGCATAACATATTAGAAGCTTGGTCAATGCAGGGAGAGCTCTGCCATCAAATGAGTCCTCCTTCTAATTTGGAAACTAGTAAAGAATATCTCTCTCTATGAAATTTAAGCTAAGTAGGATAAGTATGAAATAGATGACATTCTTCACATATTTAAACTCATCTTACGATAAGTCTTAAATGGACTCAGAACACTCACAGATCCCTATTAAAGAGATGAGTTTCAAATCTCATCAAAGAGATAAAAACATTAGTCAACACATAAAAACACTCCAGTAAAAGCAATAATGACCCAGTATTTCCCATGAAATCTCTCATTCTAAGGAATTATTTATGTTTTTAGCATTAAAATTACAATTCCCCCAAACTGGAAATAATTAAATGTGCTTTAGCAGATGAATGAATAAGCAAACTGAATAAGGAATTATTTATGTTTTTAGCATTAAAATTACAATTCCCCCAAACTGGAAATAATTAAATGTGCTTTAGCAGATGAATGAATAAGCAAACTATACTTCTACACAATATAACATTATCAGCAATAACAAGCACCAAACAAGTGATCTGTGCAACGAGGTGGACAAGTCTCAAGGCAGTATGCTGAGTGGCAGAAAACACTGTGTGCCTCCATTAAAATGACATTTTGAAAAAGACGCAACTATAGAGATGGTGAATAGAGCAGTTGTTGCCAGGGGTTGCGTCGATAGAGGGTATGATTAGGAGGGGATAACACGAGGAAGTTTTTCATGGTGATGGGACGCTTTGCATCCTGAGTATGGCAGTGGTTACATGAATCTACACATTTTACAATTCATGGAACTATACATCAGAAAAGTAAAAAGTTAATTTTTCTAAAAAATGCAGGGATATATACAGCTATCATCTCATGAATAATTAGTGTGTATTGGGTGCTGCTCTCTATATTAGCTCTGGGAAGTATGTTTTACCTCATTCAGTTTTTTTTAAATTTCTGTTTACTAAGATATAATTGGCATACATTATATTAACTTCAGATGTACAATATAATGGTTCAATATTTGTATATATTGCATAATGATCACCATTAACAAGTCCAGTTAATATCTGTCACAATACGTAGTTAAAATGTCTTTAATCTCATTTTAGAGATGATGAAACAGACTTGGTAAAGCTTAAGTATAGAAATTAACTGAGGTCAGTCAGCTAAATATTAAGTGATAGACCTCAACTGAAACTCAGAGTTGTCTGATTCCAAAGCCTGTATGAAACATGTTTGCTGAATGCTTTGATGTTGCTGACAAGCACTGTCTTCTAAAAATCACAGCTTTACAGCTTTACTCACATCCACAAGTTATGAAAGGAGAGCAAATTAATGAGTAAATACAGGACACAAATTAAGAGCGGCCCAGTCAAATGAAGAAAAATCTTTCCCTATTGGAATAAAATTAAAAATTAGAGACAGTATTTAGTAAATCTCTGCCATTTATCATGAAGCTCTAAGTTCACTCGGTTATGTGGAAATTTACAGGATATAACACTTTCTCATTGGTATCAGTGTCATTTAAGAACTAGAATAGGAAGCAAGAATTTCTTCATTAGACAGATGAAACTGGATCCTCAGCTTCAGTGAAGGCATTCAACATGTAATAATGAAAGCCAGAACATAAGACACAGTACTGACTACTCATAAGGAAAAATAAATCGATTCATGAGCTCTAAGTTTTGGATAAATGAGTTCTCTAGTACTGGTTATGGCATCTGTTGGAAATTATTACTACCCACAGCTCTGCCTGGGAAGCAGTTGTAACTATCGAAGCGAGTAAAATGTTTATTCACACTAATTAAAATGATAAAAAAAAATTTTCTGAAATAAAGTAATATTTTAAGGTATACTTACTATGTTTCAAGCTCTGGTAAAACTCAAGAGGATATCAAGAAAACTATTTTAAATTAGTAAAATAAAATTCAGACATCATTAAAGCAAGATGTAAAATAAATTCAAGCAATTTGAAACTGGAACGGAGCTATGGAAATTCTAACATTAAAGACATCATTCTCTTTACACAAACAAATGTTGAGAACTCTCCTTCATGAAGGCTAATACCTGAGACACCTCAGGGGAGTTGAGACCTCAGGGCAGAGGGACAGAGCCCAGCCTCGTCCAGCCTTGACCCATCTGGTGTCACCAGCCTCTGCTTCCTGCTGCTCAACTCAACTGCTGTCTACCTGCTTCACAGAAATCATGTTTGGTTTCATGTTAAAGGTATTCCTGGATGTGAGAAGAGTTGAATGGAAAACAGGGAAAGAAGAACTCTGCCCTCAGCTTTCATATAACCTGTGAAACTGACGGATTTCTAAGAACTCCTGAGGTGCTTATGTTGCAGCTATCACTGTTGTTAAAAATATTACTTTCCTTAACATTGGGGGTAAAAAAATTCTGTGACACGGCTTTTTCCCTTTTTTCCTTTTAATACTCTTACCACTGGCTGATTGGGTTAGGGAAAAAATATCTAAGTACCATCTTACGGAAACCTTTTTCAAAATGGTTTTTCATTTATTTCTTTGATTTGGGGCTCTGTAGTATTTCATGGTCCTGGAAAAGTCTGTATGCCTATTTCACAAAACCAAAAAAGCTGACAGGATCTCAGTGGTCCTCCCCTATCTCTGCTTCACCCAAGTCTTGTAATTAAGCCACGTGAGCACTGTGCTGCTTTTGCAGTTCCATAAGTCCGTTCAAAACGAAAACCTGAGCTTCTCCTGAGCCCAGATCAGTGCCGAATGAAAACTTCTGTCAAGTTCTTTCTGAAGAGGAAACTACCTCCTTCTGCAAATATAACTTTTTTTGTCTCACATAGGAGGTGAACAAACTCACCTCCTATGAGGTGAAGCACATAGAAAAATCTCAATAGACTGTTAATGCAATCTGACTTTTTTTATAATTTCCAAGGTGTAAGTCACATGATCAATATGCCTCCTTTACTTTTCAAAGACCCCCAATTCGGTCATCTAGAATCACAGACAGTATTGTCGACATCAGAGAATGCTTCTTCATATTGGCGGTAGGCAAGTGAGATTAGCAGCAGCAGCTGACTCAACCCACTACTTCTTACGCCGCCCTGGAACCAAGAGCACCTAGCAAAGTGTTAGAGCTCAGGGACTGAGAACCCCTATTCTCTGGGCTCAGACTCAGTCCCAGGCACCACAGTGGAAGACACGTGTATGGTCCTTCATCTAGGTTAGCAGTCGGTCACTGGATTCATTTATTCAGTAGACCTTTACTGAGTGGGCTAGAGATTAGCCCTGCACCCAGGACCCAGCTGATCACAGTGAACTGGACAAGAGGCTCAGCAGAGTCATCATCAGGAGGAGGGCCCCAGAGGAAAACTAGTGCACTTCAAAACCTCTCAGGCTCTATGACACAGCATTGCGTTTGTGTGGTTAATTGTTTATAAAATTTGCAAAAGTCAGGCATTTTCACCACAGTTGGTAAACACTACTGTCTTTTTAACCTGACCTCTCTGTCACATTCGGGGCATGTTGAGAGGCAGTGGACAGGTGTAGCATTTTCAGGATCCAGTTAAAGGGAAATTGACTTGGGGGCATATTTAATTTGGATTTAGCGGGATATACTTAGGAGCTTCCTGGTCACTTCCATGATGGTTCAACTATTATCCTTCCAGGAATACCCCTAACATGTGGTGTGCCACCTAACTAGCATAGGGATGCTAGATACCAATGACAAACTGGTTAACATGTGCTGTCAATCTAAAAAAAAAAGTCCAAACAAAAACATGAAAAGCTCTAAAATATTATAGTTTACATGTGAAAAAAAGTTTGAGGCAGATTTTCCCAAATTTGACAATTCTAAAAATACTGACATGGCATTATCAATAATGAGTCATAAAACTAAAAGAAAATTTTCTAAATTAACAAAAAATTTTTAATTTCTATCATGCTCTCAGAAGACTGAATTATATTTCTATCTTCTCTATGTAAGATGAGTTTATGAAACCGTCATAGAGAGATCCAAGGGTGTGTAGCAAAAAAAAGTACCATAGGGATGTTTGAGGGAATATATAGCATTACATCAATTTTCTGGATTTGTGTTGTTTGTAAATTTCCTGAATTCTTAATTGATGATATTCCTTCCTTTGATCTAAAGAAATATTAGCTTTCATGCCAAATTTTAAAAGGTCCCTCTCTCCAGCCTCACAAAACACAGGTCCACTCCCTATGTACGGTGTCACAGAAGATATGAAAGCAAGCCAGAGATGCTGTGGGCAGCAGATGAGCACATCTAAGTCAATCTGGGAATATCCCAGGAAGACATACTTTTTTTTTTTTTAAGATTTTATTTATTCATGAGAGAGAGAAAGAGAGAGAGAGAGAGCAGAGACTAAGGCAGAGGAAGAAGCAGGCTCCCTGCAAGGAGCCCAACGTGGGACTCCATCTCAGATCCTGAGATCATGCCCTGAGCCGAAGGCAGATGCTCAACCACTGAGCCATCCAGGCATCTCAAGATATGATACTTGAATTAATTTTTTTTAAAAATTTTAAAAATTGCATAAAATATACATAAGATAAAATTACAATTTTATCCACTTTTAAGTGGATATTTAATATTTCACATTATTGTGCAATCTCCAGGGCTTTTTTTTTATATTGCAAACCTGCAAATCTGTACCCATTAAACACTAACTCCTATTACTAACCCACCCACCCAGCCCCTGGCACTGACCGTTTTACTTGTCTCTTAAAAATCTGACTGTTTGGGCAGCCCCAGTGGCTCAGTGATTTAGCACTGCCTTCAGTCCAGGGCGTGATCCTGGAGACCCGGCATCGAGTCCCATGTCAGGCTTCCTGCATGGAGCCTGCTTCTCCCTCTGCCTCTCTCTCTCTCTGTGTGTCTCAAATAAATAAATAAATAAATAAATAAATAAATAAATCTTAAAAAAATCTGACTACTCTAGGCACCTCATATAAGGGGAAAAATACATTATCTTTCCTTTTGTAACTGGTTTATTTCATGTAGCATAATTTCCTCGAGGTTCATCCATGTTGTAGCATGTGCCAGAATTTCCTTCCTTTTTAAGGCTGAATAATACTACACTGTATACCACATCTGGCACACATTCATTCATTAGTGGACACTTGGGTCACTTATACCATTTGACCATTGCAAATAATGTGACTATGCACATAGATGCATAAATACCTCTTCTAGTCCCTGCATTCAATTCTTTTGGGTATATACCCAAGACATGAACTGCTGAATCATATGGTAATATTATTTTTAATTTCCTGAGAAACCACCACACTGTTTTCATAGCAACTGCTCCATTTTGCATTCCTACCAGCAGTGCATAAGGGTCCCAATTGCTCTACAGCCTTGCCAACACTTGTCACTTTCCGAGTTTTGCACATTTTTGTGGCCATCCTAATAGGTGTGAGGTGGTTTCTCACTGTGGTTTTGATTTGCATTTCCCTAATGATTAGTGATGTTGAACATCTTTTCATGTACTAACCTGGCAATCTGTATAACTTCCCTGAAGAAACATCTATTCAAGTCCTTTGTTCATTTTAAAATCTGGGTGTTTTGTTGTTAAGTAATACGATTTTTTAGATATTCTTACCAGATGCAAGCTTTAGATATTTTCTTTTTTCATGGGTTGCCTTTTCACTCTGTTGACTGTCTCCTGAGATGCATAAATTGAATTTTCAGGACAAGTATGGATCATCAAAACAAAAGAGGGGGGAGAAGAGAATCAATATTAGTTGTGCTAGTATGGGAGCATAAAACAAAATCCTGTGTTGGTATTCTGTGTAGATTAGGTAAAGGGTACGTGTGGAGAAAAATAAATGTAGATGGAAAGGATACTCATGAAAAGGTCAGCTTCTATATTGGACTGTGAACTTTAGCCCAAAGTTCTGCACCAATGCAGGATTTCAGTCATGGGATTAATATGGGAAAACAGTAAGGACAAATGCAGGTTTTTACATTTGCAAGCACCCATTGTGACATCAATGCCGAGAATAGATTTTAGAAGGGTTTTTTGTTTGTTTGTTTTTTGCAAAGACCCCATTTACATCTTAGCCACGTCTGCTCCTTAAACTGGGTGGATTGGTTATCCCTCCCCATCACTGCTCCTCTGCTAAAGCTCCCTGCCACAACCAGACCACATCTACCATTTCACTTATTTGCTCTGTTAATTATTTTTGGGAAAAGAAAAAAAAACATCTGATAAAAGTATTGCAACAAAGATATTAAAATCCAGAAACAATCTAACATGTAAAACCATTAAGATGTATCAGCAGTTTGAAAAGTGACTGACTGGTTAAGAAAATGTCTTAAATCAATGGGAAGCTCTTTTCCTGCAGACAGTTAAAACAAAAATACTTTTAAACATATACAAAGTCTTCATTTTATTGCAAAATGAAAAAAAAACTTTTAATATGATTATAGAAATACTTCATAAGAAAATTGGCTCCATTTTGCAAGCATCAAAATATTAATATCTTGGCTTATTTGAAAAATTACCTGTTGAAGGTATCTCTTTACATTTTTGTCTTGAAACAAGATCATGAAACAAGTGGCAGACTTGGTTGCCTTACCAATAAACCATTTTTCTTCCTCACCAAAAGGTGTCACAAGTTAGTAGAATGTTTTCCTTCTGGTAGCCCTGTGCTCTGGGAGGGAGTCACTTTCCCACCCTGGTCAAGGGAATTTTAATTGTTAAGCCAATCATGGTAATTCTGTTTTTCTGGTGACAGACAGACAGATGGTGAAAATTAGGCAGGTGGAGTACATAAGGATGCTCGTCCTCCCACTTTCCATATCTGCTACTGTCTGCCTGCGATGGGATGTCAGGAGCCTTGTGAGTAAATACATTGTATGACAACATACACAGCCAGTTCTTCACACAGTCAAAGCAGCTATTTGCTTGATTCTAAAAGCTCTGTAAAGTTATCCCATAAAACCAAATTAAGAGTGTGAGCTCCATTCGTGTAATGTTTAACCTACACATTCCAAATAAAGTCTCTGGGAGGCACTAGGGGAAAGACTTTTCTTTCCTACGTTCAAGCTAATATTAGGCCAGACGAGGCAAGAAGGGAGTAAAACTGTCACCATCTCCCATTTCCCCCACAGATGACCTAACTAATCAAAGATGACATCATTCCTTCCTCCTGAACACAGATATATAGCCTCAGAGTTCTTAGGAATCTCTCTCCCCTATCCACTGCCAATCCCTTACTACACCTATTTGCTATCCTGCACCTTGGTAACAGTTGCCACATACCAAGAGTGGAGACTCAGGATTACAGGACTGTCTCATGGGGATGACCTCTTGAGGGTATCATCTGCATAGCCAATGTCTCCACATCCTTGCATAAGGCCCCTGAGTGTGACTCTGGTAATAGGGAATAACCAGACCTTTCAGAGGGAATGTCTAGAGCACATAGGTACAGAGCTGCTCTCATGACTGTGAAGTCAAGCTCCCATTCTGCCACATGTTGACCTAAGAAAGGGAAAACCACATCATGGTTAAGAGTACAGCCTCTAGGATCAAATCACTGTGTTCATATCCCAGCTCTGACACCTACCAGCCCCATTTCAGTTTCCTCATCTATAAAATGGAGATGATAATCATATCTTTCTCATAACACTGTTACAAGAACTACCTGAAGTAATATAAGCACTTAGAATAGTAGTTTGCAAATACATATGGATTTGCTATATTTTGAAGATTTAAACTTTTACACAAATTAATAACTCTTTACCGAGATCTGTTGGGTTTTCTTAAAACTGTTTAAGCTAACACAGTTTTTGTTTGTTTTTTTTTAATCACAGGCATATCTCCTCTACCTCCTCTTTCTTATTAAATTCTTGTTTTTTTTTTCTAAATGGCAAAAAAATAACTTTTTAAAACTTCTTTTTATAAAAAGTATGGGGAGTTCCTGCAATCTTATAGGTTTTGCTACTTTCACTCAATATCCTTTCTATAAATGTTTACTAGTTGGGAATTAATTTCATTTCATAATGCTTCAATTTTATTAATGATCTACAGTTTTACTGAAGCTCTGCATGGCCTTATAAAAATTAAGTGTATCCCTTCATTCAATAAATATTTAGAGCAAGAATCCTACAGAACAGGATACTGTTCTAGGTAATGGATTTGCAATTCTTAAAGCAAAAATATTCAAATATATGCTGCATGTTACATTTAAAAATTTGTATGGGGAAAATAGAAGTATTTTTAATGTGAAAAATATTTAAAAATATTTTGCATCAAACTTACTTCTAATTTCCTCTTTAAATCGTCACACACAAAAAAGAGCTAAAGTTATATACCTTAGAAATCCCTAGTAATTTAATATATTCTAAGTATCTTACACGTTAGAATTTCATATAGTTGATGAATAAAATTCTAATTCTCTACAAATTAATTTTCTTAGCCTCATTGTAAAATGATGCACAAGCTGAGGCAGTACAGTATGAGGATAACCATGAGCCAAACTGAAATCTGAGTGCTTCTACTGACATTTAAAGAAATATTTGGGGGTGCCTGGGTGGCTCAATGGTTGAGTATCTGCCTTTGGCTCAGGTTGTGATACTGGGGTCCTAGGATGGAGTCCCACATCAGGCTCCCCATGTGGAGCCTGCTTCTCCCTCTGCTGATGTCTCTGCCTCTCTCTATATATATATCTCTCATGAATGAATAAATAAATAAAATCTTAAAATATATTGGGATGCCTGAGTGGCTCAGCGGTTGAGCATCTGCCTTTGGCTCAAGGCGTGATCCCGGGGTCCTGGGATCGAGTCCCACATCGGGCTCCCTGCATGGAGCCTGCTTCTCCCTCTGCCTATGTCTCTGCCTCTCTCTCCGTGTCTCTCATAAATAAATAAATAAAACCTTTAAAATATATATATTTTTTAAGGCTTTGAGAAATATTAAGGCTATCTCTAATAATTCTCATACATATATAACTTTGACTTAGATCAATCAGTTTGACTTTGACTTTTAAAACCCTTAGCCTGAGAACAATTTCTCAAACATCCCTAGAATTAATGGTTCCTTATTGATTGTAAGCTTTTAGTGTTTATAATTAGTCAAAGATAAAGCATTCCTTTCATCACCTTTATCATTTCCTGTTCAATTGTTTTGGAAGTGTGGAACCATCCTGATTTTGCTGGGTCTCTGCTCAAAGTTCTGTGCTTTATGAGTCATTCTTGATAATGGTTCATGATTTGCACAGATTAGGGAGATAAGGGCTTTCCCTTCTCCTTAATCTGGGCAGGGAGCCTACTTAAAAAAAACAAACAAAAAAGACAACAAATGAACAAAAACAGTAGAATATGTAAAAGTTGTAAGGGTTCTCTAAAGTTTCCAGCAAAACTTTATTCGTTTATGTTTCACATAGTGACACACACTTTTTGCTTCAATTTCAAAAGGTTGAGCAAATGCATTAAGATATCTGTAAGTAAGTGACTGATACTAATATGACAAGCCATAAACAAGTTCATGGATGAGTTCTGGGCCAGAGATTGAAATTTTACTGCATTGATGTTTTTCATACTCAACAATACAGACTGTGAAAATCCATTGAAAACATCTCTTACCAAATCTCCTTCAAAAGTTTACCTAAATTCACACTGCTCCTAAGATAAAACTCCAAAGCCCTTACATACAATCCCAAAGGTCCTGCACAACTGGTCTCTGCTCTCCCCTGCATCCACTTCCTCTGTGATGCTACACAGGGCTCCTCCCACTGTGCAATGCTCGCACTCTACTCTACTCATATACTACTGTCCCACAGAACCCTTTCCTGACTCCAACAACACAAGGTCTTCTTGCTACATTAACCCATTAAAAAACAACCTTCCAGGATCCCTGGGTGGTGCAGCGGTTTGGCGCCTGCCTTTGGCCCGGGGCGCGATCCTGGAGACCCGGGATCGAATCCCACATCGGGCTCCCGGTGCATGGAGCCTGCTTCTCCCTCTGCCTGTGTCTCTGCCTCTCTCTCGCTCTGTGACTATCATTAAAAAAATAAATAAAATAAAAAAATAAAAAAAAACCTTCCTAAAAGCACCTTTTTCCTAATTTTTTTCAATTTCATTAAAATATAATTGAGATACCATGCTGTGTAAGTTTAGGGTGTCCAGCAGAATTTGACAATGTCAGGAAAGGATTACTACAGTAAGTTGACATCCATCATCCATGGAGACACAAACATTGTATATATTTTCTTGTGATGAGAACTTCTAGGATCTACTGTCTTAACAACTTTCCTCTGTATCCTCCTTTAATGTTAGCTACATTCATGATGTGGGACATTATGTCCCTAGCATATATTTATATTACAACTGGAAGTCTGTGCCTTCTGACCACCTTCCTCCAATTCCTTCTCGCATCAACCTCACCTCTCCGGTAACCACAAATTTGATCTCTTAGTTGTGAGGTTTGGGGTTTTTTGGGTTGTTGTTATTGTTGTTTTCAAATTCCACATAAAATGGAGATTATACAGTATCTGCCTTGTTCTGCCTGACTTATTGCATTTAGCATAACATTCTCAGAGGCCATCCATGTTGCCACAAGTGGCAAGATTTCTTCCCTTTTTGTGGCTCAATATTCTACCGTACACACACACCTACCACATCTTCCTTATCCGGTCATGCATTAGCAGACACTTAGGTTGTAGGCAGGTCGTGGCTGTTGTGAATAATGCTGAAGTGAAGGTAAAAGTGCAGATATTTCTTTAACATAACATTGTCCTCTCCCTCAGATATATTCTCAGCAATGTGATGGCTGGATCACAGTGTAGCTCTATTTTCAATTTCCTGAGGACCCTCCACACTATTTTACACAGTGGCTGCACCAGTTTGCATTCCCACCAGCAGCATGCACAGGTTCCCCTTTCTCCACAACTTTGCCAACACTTGTTTCTTGTTTTTGATTTTAGCCATTCTGATAGGTGTGAGGGGATACCTCATTGTAGTTTTGATTTTCACTTCCCTGATGATCAGTGATGTTGAGCATCTTTTTTTTTAATTTTTTTTAAAATTTATTTATGATAGTCACACACACACACACACACACACACACACACACACACACAGGTAGAGACACAGGCAGAGGGAGAAGCAGGCTCCATGCACCGGGAGCCCGACGTGGGATTTGATCCCAGGTCTCCAGGATTGCGCCCTGGGCCAAAGGCAGGCGCCAAACCGCTGCGCCACCCAGGGATCCCTTGAGCATCTTTTGAAGTGTCTGTCAGCCATCTGTATGTCTTCTTTGGAAAAAAATGCTCTTGTCATCTGCCCATTTTTAAATTGGATTTGTTTTGGAAATGTTCAGTTCCATATTTTTTATATATTTTAATGCTAACCTTTTATTGGATATGCCATTTGCAAATATCTTCTCCCACTGAAGTTGGTTGCCTTTCAGTTTTGTTATTTCCTTTACTATGCAGAGGCATTTTATTTTGATGTAGTGTCAATGGTTTATTTTTCCTTCATTTCCCTTGCCTCAGGAGACATATCTAGAAAAATGTTGCTATAGCCAATGTCAGACCTTATTGCCTACGTTCTCTTCTAGGATTTTTATGGTTTCAGGGTCTCACATTTAGGTCTTTAATCCTTTTTGCGTTTATTCTTTGTGCATGGTGTAAAAAAAGTGATCCAGTTTTCCCAACACTGTTTCCTGAAGAGACTGTCACATTGGATACTGTTTCCTGCTTGTCAAAGATTAATTGAGCATATAGTTGTGGGTTCATTTCTGGGCTCTATTCTGTTCTATTGATTTATGTGTCTATTTTTATGACACTACCATACTGTTTAGATTACTATAGCTTTGTAACATAACTTGAAGTCTGGAATTGTAATACCTCTGATTTTTTCTTTTTCAAGATTATTTTGTCAATTTGGGGGTTTCTGTGGGTCCACATAATGTTTTTTTAAGATTTTATTTATTTATTCACGAGAGACACACAGAGAGGCAGAGACACAGGCAGAGGGAGAAGCAGGCTCCTAGGGAGAGCCTGATGTGGGACTTGATCCTAGGACCCTGGGATCACAACCTGAGCCAAAGGCAGATACTTAACTGCTGAGCCACCCAGGTGCCTCGGTTCCATATAAATTTTAAGATATTTTTGTTCTAGTTCTGTGGAAAATGCTATGGTATTCTGGTAGGGATTGCATTAAATCTATAGTCTGCTTTTAACATTATCTGTTAAAATGTCTTTCCATTTTTTGCATGTGTCATCTTCAATTTCTTTCATCAATGTTTCATAGTTTTCAGAGTACACGTCTTTCATCTCTTTAGTTACGTTTATTCCTAGCTGTCCTATTATTTTTGATGCAACTGTAAATAGGATTGTTTTCTTAATCTCTTTTTCTGTTGCTTCATTATTAGTAGTATATAGAAATGCATCAGATTTCTGCACATTGATTTTGTATTCTGTGACTTTACTGAATTCCTTTATCAGTAGTTTTTTGGTGGTGTCTTTCATGTCATTAGCAAATAATAAAAGTTTTACTTATTCCTTACCAATTTGGATGCCTTTTATTTCTTTTTGTTGTCTCATTGCTATGGCTAGGACGTCCACTACTACACTGAATAAAAGTGATGAGAGTCAACATCTTTGTCTTGTTCCTGACTACAGGGAAAGCTCTCAGCTTCTCTTCATTGAGTATGAAGTCAAGCTGTGGGTTTCTTTATATGTGGCCTTGCTTATGTTGAGGCATGTTCCCTCTAAACCTACTTTGTTGGGGGTTTTTATCCTGAATGGATAATGTGCTTTGTCAAATGCTTTTCTGCATCTATTGAAATGTTCTTATGGGTTTTGTCCTTTTACTTATTGATGTGATTTATAATATTGATTGATTTGCAAATACTGAACCACCCATACATCTGGGAATAAATCTCAACTGATTGTGGTGAATGGTATTTTTAATGTATTGTTGGATTCAGTTTGCTAGTATTTTGCTGAGGTTTTTGGCATCTGTGTTCATCAGAAATACTGGCCTTTAATTCTTTTTTTGTGGCAGTCTTTCTCTAGTTTTGATATCAAGATAATGCAATCCTCCTAGGATGATTTTGGGAGATTTTGCTCCTCTTCCATTTTTTGGAATAGTTTGAGAAGAATAGGTATTACTTTTTTTTACATGTTTGATAGAATTTACTATTTGGTCCTGAACTTTTGTTCATTGGTAGTTTTTTGACTACTGATTCAATTTCATTGCTGGTAATTGGTCTATTCAAATTTTCTGTTTCTTCCTGATTCAATTTTGGAAGATTATAGGTTTCTAGGAATTTAACCATTTCTTCTAGGTTGTCCAATCTGTTGGCATGGAATTTTTCATAATATCCTCCTATAATCCTTTGTATTTCTGTGGTGTCAGTTACCTTTCTTGCATTTCTGATTTTATTTGAGCCCTCTTTTTTCTTTGAGGAGTGGATAAAGGTTTATCAATATTATTGATCTTTTCAAAGAACCAGCTCCTGGTTTCATTGATCTGCTCTATTGTTTTGTTTTGTTTTGCTTTTATTTCGTCTATTTCTTCTCTAATCTTTATTATTTCCTTCCTTCTACCAGGTTTGGGGGTTTGTTTGTTCTTTTTCTAGCTCCTTTAGGCATGAGGTTAGGTGTTTGAGATTTTTCTTGCTTCTTAAAGTAGGCCTGTATTGCTATAAACTTCCTTTAGATTGCTTTTGTTGCATCCCAAAGATTTTGTTGAATCTTTATCACTTGATCTTTTTGATGCTAGCCATTCTAATAAGCGAGAGCTGATACCTTTATGTCTTTTGACTTTCATTTCCCTAACTGGTGATGTTGGGTACCTTTTCATGTACCTGTGCCATTCCTATATATTCTTTGGAAAAATGTCTGCTTAGGTCCTTTGTGCATTTTTAATTGGATTATTCTTTAATGTTCTTGTGTTGATTTTTGTTTTGTTTTGTTTTGTTTTTGCTATTGGGTTACATGAATTTTGGATATTAATCCCTCATCAGATAGATGGTTTTCCCGTTCCATAGGTTGTTTTTCACTGTAGAATTTTTTTCTTTTGATGTGCAAGAGCTTTTTTAGCTTAAAGTAATCCCACTTATTTATGTTTGCTTTCATTGCTGTGCTTTAGGTATCCCATCCAATAAACTGTTGCCAAAGCTATGTCAGGGAGCCTTTTTCCTACGTTTTCTTTTAGAAGTTTTATGGCTTTAGGTCTTACATTTAAATCTTTGACCCATTTTAAGTTAATTTTTGTGAATCATGTTAAAAGATAGAGGTCGAATTTCATTGTTTTACATGTGAATGTCCAATTTTCTCAGCATCATCTAATGAAGAGTCTAACTGACTCCCCTGTCAACTATCAGTTGACCTTATATGCTTATTTACTTCTAGGCTCTTGATTCTGTTCCTTTGGCCTATTTGTTCTTATGGCAATATCATACTGCTTTGATTATTACATCCTGATATCAGAAAGTATGGATTCTTCCTGCTTTGTTCTTGTTTCTCAGGATCGCTTTCGCTACTCGGTCTTTCGTGGTTCCATGTAAATTTTAAGACATTTTTTCTACTTTTGTGAAAACATCCTATTGGAATCTTCATAGGAATTGCACTGAATCTATACATGGCATTTGGTAGTATTTACACTTTAACAATATTAATTCTTCCAACCTGTGAATAGAGGCTACGTCTCCATTTACTAGTGCTTTCTTTAATTTCTTTCATCAACGCCCTGTAGTTTTCAAACTAGAGACAAGTTACCTCCTTGAGTTAATGTATTCCTAAGTATTATATTCGTAATGTATACTTAATTGTATTATTTTTGATACTACTGTAAGTGGAACTGCTTTGTTTCCTTTTCAGATAATTTGTGTATAGAAACAGTACTGATTTTTGTTTGTTAATTTTGTATCCTGCAGCTATACTGAACTCATTGATAAGACCTAACAAGTTTTTGGTGTAGGTCTTTAGATTCTGTATATAAAATCATGTCATCTGCAAACAGAGACATTTTACTTCTTTGTTTCCCATTCCAATGCCTTTTATTTCTTTCTCTTGCCTGACTGCACAGGCTAGGACTTCCAGTATCATGTCAAATAGGAGTGGCGAGAGTGGACATCCTTGTCTTGTCCCTGATCTTAGAGGAAAATTTTTCAACCTTAGCATGGGTGGGGAGACTGGGTGAAGCTGGTCAAAAGTTAAAAACTTCAAGCTATAAGGCAAATAAGTACTGAGGATATAATGGACAACATGATGACTATAGTTGACATTGCTGTATAGTATATTTGAAAGTCACTAAGAGAGTTAAGTGCTAAAATTCCTATTTTTTGCCTCCTTTAGAAACAGTAAATTCTATTACAACTGAATACATGTCCAATTTTTAGCAAATGCTAAACACATAGTAGATACCTGGCAAATTTTAGTAAAATGAATTGATTTTAAACCTAAAACGATGATTCTGGGACAGAATTTGAGCTGTGTACTTTTCTGGACCCCATTTCAACCACCAACTTCCTATGTAACAATCTAAATGACCAATGATAATATATTTTGAGGGGAGAAGCAAACTGCAAAAAAAAAAAGCCAGTAAGGGATAGTGAAAATATATTATCTCTTGTAATGAAAAGTAGCCAAAAAAGCAGAGGATAATACTTTAAACTAAATTAGAATTATTGAAACCTGGGAAAAACCCTCCATACAAGAATAATTCCATAAGTTTCTTTTAATGTTTACTCTATTTTTTTAATTTAAAAAGCAACATATATAAAAATATAAACTTACCTATAACTCCCCCTAATCCAAAAACCACAATGATTTATATTTTACTAGCTCTTTGCCTACACAATTACATATGATTATTATCTTGTAAAAGATGGTAATGTATCCTGTTCTGCAACTCACCACACTTTAATGAAGCTATCAATCAAAACACCTATTTTGGATGGGATTCCAAAATTTAGTTTTTTTCACCCACTTTTCCTATTACAGTCAATGCAGAACATGAATAACCAGTTAAAATGAGTAGAAAGACAAAATTTTTAACACTACTTTCTCCCATTCTTAAATAAGAAAAATCTTTTCAAGATGTGAAATCCATAGTAAAACTATTCTGCAATATATCAAAATTGCCAGTATAATAAAAGCAAACAAAAAATTCTGAAAAGTAGGCGGCCCGGGTGGCTCAGCAGTTTAGCGCCACCTTCAGCCCAGGGCATGACCCTGGAGACCTGGGATCAAGTCCCACGTTGGGCTCCCTGCAGGAGCCTACTTCTCCCTCTACCTGTGTCTCTGCCTTTCTCTCTCTGTGTGTTTCTCATGAATAAATAAAATCTTTAAAAAATCTGAAAAGTTAAAAAAAGTTTTTTGTTGTGGGGAGGGGGGTGACCGAAATATTCATCTTAACCAACCACTGTTGTATGGGCCTGTTGCGTTTGCCCCTTGCTTTCAATTACCCCGGCTTCTATCAAATTGTCAAACCTTCCCGTTCCAGGCTATCCCAGAAGTAAATCACAAGAAGCCCTGCAGCCCTGCTTTTGATTTTATTGCTCCCCCAGACAACATCAGCACTGCATTTGCTCTTCTACAGGCCCCCACCACCCAGAACAGTGGTTCTCAAACGTGAGTTTGCATAAGAATTACTTGGGAGAGCTTATCAAAACACAAACTGTAGGCTCCACTGCAGGAATTTCTAATTCCAGGGGTCTTAAGTGAGAAAAGCCCCAAAGCATTTCTAACTAGTGCCCAAGTGATGTCCATGTTGGAGTCACAATTTGAGAATCAGTGGCCTACATGAAGAACCAATTCCTGTAAAAAGCTTTCTCAATATTCATACCTTTTCATGGCCTCAGCTCTCCCAGCATTGTCTTGAAAACCTACACTGCACCACTCAACACTGGATTGTTCAGCCTCGGTTGCTATACTCTCACAGGTTCTTACCTTCTTTCTACATCAGAAGATTATAAATCCCCCAAGGGCAGTAACCACAAGATGGCTCCTCTGACTAACAAGGAGCCCAGAACACAGCAAGTAGACAGACGCCTGTGCTTCATATAACACTCTATCTAACTGGCTAAAACAACATGAATCTTAAAATCTCAAGCAAAGTTAATTCTATTAAAAATTCCTGTTTGCTGGATGTTATGGTAGATGTTTCCAAATACACCAGCAACAAATCTTGAAATAACCTTATTCTTATTCTTTGATTGTTTATCTGTCTTCTCCTATCAGAAAGTGACCTTCAAGGGAATAAGTTTATACTCCTTGTTCTCCAATTATCTTCCCAAAGTAGGGACTCAGGGAATATTTGTTAATCAGCATAGCAAATGACTAGGTAGAGAAATGAGTAGTATCTGGTTATATTTTTAGCTACAAGTTGGCCATACACTAGATGTTTCCAGAAATTATTATTCAATCTTTAATCAAATAATCTGGATCACTGTTAAACCTACAAAAACTTTTAAGGAGTAGATAAAAAAACAGAAATGGTTATACCATTCATCTCTCATAGGCTTGCATTTCAGTTTTAAAATCTGGGTTAAGTGAAACAAAATTTTAAATGCTAAAAGGAATTCTATTAAAGAGATGCAATAATTTGAATTAAACATCTTTTTCTACTACATGTACAATTAGAAAATACAACTTGTATAAAAAGAAACACTGATGAAAACAAAGCATTTTCCAAAATCCATTAGCTCATAACATTTTCATTCATTAGAATCACTGATAAAAAAATTTTTACTTAGGAAATGTAGCAATGACGTTAAATGTACAAATAATAACTACCACTGATAGGAACTTTATAGATACTACAAAAACTGCTTCAGAAAACCAAGCTTGTAACAAAGCTATTGAAATTATTTGAATTAGTTTCACAATCACTAACAATATTTGTGATCATCTGATTTAATCTTTAAAATTATCAAAATCCCAATCAACTTGATTAGATTGCTACAGAGCCCAAACACTCTCAAGGAAGAATATATTAAAGATACATCTTTGCAATAATATGAACAATTAACAGAATTAATGGAATACAGAAAGTAACTCTTTGCAAATAAACTTTATTCCCCTTCTAGTTAAATTATGAACTTATGTTTATTTATAATTTGAATAAGGCATTCAATACATTTTATTTCTATTCAAAAAAAAAAGAGAGAGAAAGAGATATGAAATTTCTATGTGAAAATGTAATTTCCATATTTGAGACAAAGAAATTTCAAGGAAAAGAAAGTGCCCAAGATGAAGTTCCAAGTAAACCATTTCAATGATGTGGGTTTTTTCCTTATTCATGATATATACCAACAGTTAACACATAATTTATTAGTGTCCTACTTACTAAAACCTTCTAACACTGCATGGTTTGGCAAAGTAATTCATGTCCCATTATTTAAAATCCCACCACATTATAAATTCAAGCACAGAAACCATCTGTTACATGCTAAGCAGACAAATGCCATTTAATCTGCATTTCAGGATGTATATAGTAGGTGTAGGGGGCATGATTTAAATCTTACTAATTCTATGAAATATTTAGTAATTTTAATTGAATGAAAATTGTCCCATCTCTATAACCATAGAGACATAAAAAATGCATAATAATAACTACATTTTGAGTAAAAAAAGAAACCATTCATGTATGTGTTTAAAATACTTAAAGCAGTGACAGCACCAATATTTTCATTACTAATTATTTGGCATTTATAGGTAAACTGATAGTGATATGGTCTGCTATTCAATATTTTACACATATAAACACAATAATAATATAAATCATTAGATATAAAAGATGACATTGCTACTCTTAAATGATTTGGGTTCAATCAATCACCCTCTTGAATACCAAACAGCTTCCCTTTAGAATGAGTATCACAGTTACATTTTGGGGATTTTAAACAAAATCCGTTTATTTTAAATATTGTTCTAATACCAGAAGATGCCAAATATAGTCTTACTGACTTCCAATGTTCTCACTTCTTCATGCACCCCTCTTCTCATATCACCAACATGGTCAACTAAGTTTGTTACATTAGAAGCCAAAGGGGCCATTGCTGATAGTCAAAGTGATTCGTGATTCTTTCTAAACATAACTGAAATACTGAAATGGCATTATGGATATCAAACTGTATTCCATCTTAGAATGTTATCACAAGATTCATCATCTGCTAATGTTTATTTATTAATTTTATGTTTATACCTTGATACTTGGCATAGATGTTAAACAGTTTAGTAATCTGAGCTTGATGCGTACCAGCTGGGCCTGTCAAAACTAGCTTACATAAAAATCAACATAATATATAAAACTTACAACTTAGTAAAACAATTCATGACCTAGATAATTTTTTTCTTCCTGAGGTTTTTCCCAAATGGAAGTATGGCTATCATTGTGTACAGGCCTCAATACTTTCAGGGAATATTTATACATTCTCTAAATGAGAACATTAGGTTATAAGAGAAATAAATGTTACCTCCAACTTCCAAACATCACTTGAAAATCAACTGTTTGGAATTCAAGATCAGAGGCAATTTGCCTCACAATCACAGATATAATTTTATGTATTTAAAATGTAAATGGTATAAAAGCAATAAAATGAAACCAAAAACAGTAACAGTAAAGACTTTGGAAATTTAAATATCTGAAGATAGGTGGCAATTCACCTTTCCCAAACCCCTGCTCTGTCAACACAAACCAGAGCGATCCACTGTGATGGGGGTCCTCCAAAGCCCACTCTGGCTCAGAGACTCCAAGCCTGGACCATGCTCGACCTTACCATTGGACTAACGGGAAGGAAGTAAAAACTTACTACTAGCTTTTTCATTTGTTTGACTGTAAGGGCCTAAAAAATGTCACCATCTAGTACCTCAGCAGTGCTTCACAGAGTCTGCTGAATAAATGAAGAGACAAGGTACCCTGAAGGATTTTAAAATGTGCATTACATAATCCATTCCCTCAAGAAGCTCTTAAATGAGTAGTGGGGAGATAAGAAGAGCCTCTGGTATCAGTCACACTATGACAACCAAGTTTAGTAACAAACAGAGGTTCACCTGGAGGTTGACAATCTAAACCTCCTTCAGTTATTCATTCATTCAAAAATGTTTACAGAACCATTCCAGCATGCATCAGACATGTTGTTGGTAAGGGATACAAACATAGCTACAACCCCCCCACCTCCTGCCCCATCTATGCCAAGTCGCTCACAGAGTTAGTCTGGGAACTAATGAGAACTAGGTGCGGGACCGCCGGCGATCCTTTAGCTTCCCTTAGCACAGGTTCAAATCTGCCAAAAGAACACGACTACCTAGTATCTTCACTCATAATCAGATGTAAAGGGTCAAATATATGTGAATTTCCTTGGAAATTACTACTGCTCTGGGGTCACACAATATTGATGCATTGCAAACCTTGCCACAGTTTAACTAAAATATGCCATGCATTCTCGATCTCTTCAGCATTGTGCCTCTAAGCACTAGACAAGTAGGTACTCGATAAAATACTAAGTGAATCAAGAAAAACTAGCTTTTCTAACACCATGAGGTCATCATTAAGAAAACACTTATAGTATGAAAGCTGGCCATTTTAAAAGCAAACATAATTTTCTAATGTAAATAATCATCCCATTATTCATTTGCTTAAAAAAATCTGATTTTCATTTCCTAGGATCTATCCTCAATTTCCTATCTCACAAATATCATTTCTTCTTACGCTACATTATTATCCATCATTACATACCAAGTTTAAATTTGCATCTTTATATGGTGTGCCTTAAGCACAGCTCAGTCATACTTTTGAAAATGTCAGACATCTCAAATAGTTTTCAAATGTTTGAGGTTTATAATAGCTGAGATATGCCATGTCAAATTTTGTTCTTAATATTAAATGTTATGGTTGTTTTGAAAAGAATACATCTCTCTGGCATATTTATATTTCTCTCTCCCTATCCCTTACCCCTCCTTCTCAATACACACACCACACACACATGCACACACACTCATGCACGTGTACTTTTTTATTTTAAGAGGGTACGTGGAGCACAACACGGGGCTCAAACACATGACCCTGAGATCAAGACTTAAGCTGAGATCAAGAGTCAGATGTTTAACCAACTGAGCCACCCAGGCACCCCTTTATGTACTTTAAAATCTAATCTTTGCTTTGATGCCAAAAGGTTTATCTCTTTAATTTAAAAACTATGTAAGAAAATTATAGAAACTCTGAAAACTGGAGGAAAATCAGCTCTAAACATCATAGTAGTACCACAGTTCTAACAGCATAACATTTTAATAGTGATCATTTTTAAATTAACAGCATTTTAAACTTCATAGCATTTTATTACACTAAATAAATTCCCAGAAAAATAGGATATTGTTTTTAACATAAAATTTCTTCATATAGTTAAAATCACACATAACATAAATTTCTACTATAAAAAGAGTTTTCATAGAAATAAGATGCCCTATTTAGCCAACGTAGATTCATTTAAAATGAATTTTACTTCAATACTCAAATCCAATATATTAATACATAATCAACTTGGGGGGGAATTTATTTCACTTCACATCTCTTTTGAGCCCACATTTCTTTTTTCATAAATATAACAGCATCCTAAGTTCATGAGTGTGAACACAACATCAAATGCAAAGTCAAGAGTTCTTTTCTGTGTATACACAGAAAAATTGTTTAAAGACTTCTTTTTGCAAAATGTAATACTATACATAAATTTTTGAAATATAAAGAACATTTGTGTAATCATCAATATCAATCATTAAAGTCAAGTCTAATATTGACTTCTGCATTTTTCAATATGGTCATGTCTAAATAAATTTTCAAGAGTTCTTTGTAAGTTTTTTTAAATCAAGGATCTTATTTGTTGCCCCTCATTCCAACTTATTTAATCTTTTTAAACAGAATAAAATGTCTACAGAATTAAAATGCTAATTTTGTCTACTTTATATGATATTTTCCAGCAGTTTTCTTGTCACTGTAAACTAGAAAATAATCTGCACTTAATCTGAATGAGCTCTTACCTTCTGGTTTGTTGTTTTTCCTCTTCAGCCATTTTTCTACTGTCTCTGTACTAACACTTTCAGATACAAACTCGTCTAACACCTGGGGATGAAGAGAAAGATATGCCTTCACTTTTTCATCTGTCAAACCTGTAAAATAATTAAAAAGAATAAAATTAACCTAGTTGACACCTTCATAAGGATCAAAAATACAGAAAAACAACACCTGATGCTAAAATTGATTTAAGACATAAGAAGAATGTACAAATGTGCACACATACGATGGAACAGTATTGGTCCATGAAGAGGACTTAAATTTAGACATGTTACAACATAGAGAAACCCTTAAAACAACACCATAAGGAAACAAAGCCAGAGATGAAGGATGACTGCTAAACAATTTCACTTATATGAAATATGTAGAATAGGCAACTTCACAGAGATAGAGCCGATCACGGGGGGCAGAATGTGGAATCATTACTTAATAGGGACAGAATTCTGTTTTGGGTGAAGGCCAAGTTTGAGAAGTGGACAGAGGTAATAATGGTCACAGTCCATGCTGTGAGGATAATTACTGCCACTGAATTATATATTTGAAATGGTTAAAATGACAAATTTTATGTTATATATATTTTACCACTATGAAAAATAGTAAAAACGTCAAAGGTTAAAACTTTAGCAATTCTAAACTACAGATAGTCCATCATATTACACAGCTGTCTTCCAACAGCAAATCCCAGGGTTGTCCTGGAGCCAACACTGTGCTCCCAAGTGGTACAGGTAAGCCTTACAAAGTACTCAGATCTTCCCATTTGCAGTCACCAGAGCTTTAATTTGCAAAGTCAGAGGGGCAAACAGGAGAATTTTAGGTGCTACAAGATGCATTTTAGGTGGTAAAACGATGTTTACTGACTAGATTCTTATCTTTCATTGTTTATTGGTGCATTTTAGGTGGTAAAAAGATGTTTACTGAATAGATTCTTCTCTTTCATTGTTTACAGCATAAATTCTATTTTCTCTCAGGGGCACTGAATCCAATGATACAACCATTAATCAGCTCAGAGCAATTGACATTTGCTCATTGGTATTCCATGTATGTAGTCAGTTTCACTGAAATAATTTTTCAGTCTAATAACAACTGTTGAATATATATAGGATTTTCAAACAAAGTACTTTTACGTATTTTCATGTTGAACATACAAAATTATGTTTTGAAATTGGCGCTTCATGTTGGTAGGCCATTCATTAAACAACTGTAAATCACAAACAGACTATCAATAATTATTACTCTGTGATGGTAATTATTTTTACTGTTACAGCCTCTGTGTGAATTACTCAGTAAATTACCATCCTTGGGGATAGTCAGGTAAAAAAAAAAAAAAAAGGAGGTAGAAAATTGTCCTTTCAGAGGCAGAGAGAAGAAAAGGAAGCGTATCTTTATGACTCTAGGGACTAGGCCGCATGTTCCCACCACTAAACAAGCCACAGAATTAACACGTGTTAATTAATTCTGCTGGGGACTAAAATCACAACTGTTCCGATTCTTCCAACAGAATGGTACAGTTGAGAGGCAAATAATTTTTTTCAACAAATTCAGTATTTCCACAATTTAAACTAGTAGATAAATAAAGGTGAATATATAATTACATAGTTGTATTAGATAAAAGAAGAATAAGACCCCTGTCTGTGTTCACATGACAAGAGCTCCAGTGATGTAAAATTAAATCTGAGAAATTCTACAAGGTGCTAAAAATAAAAGACTGAATAGAGTAAGAGACAGTTGTCCTGACAGGGTAAATTATCCCTCAGATACAAAAGGAACAGGATGCTGAAGTAAACTAATAGCTGATTTGATCTTCAAAAAGACAAATGATGCCAATTTCATACTCCCTTCAAGCATGTCCTTCAGTCCTTCATAGCGGGTTCATAATCGACATTTCATTCCTCCTTAAAACTTTATCACTTTTGTGACATAACACTGTTCTTATCTTAACTTCCTATCTGCTCCTTACCTCTGCTTTCTCTTCATTAATCTATGATGACAACAAAATCTGAATCAGGAATCGTAATATATTTTTGATCTCCAGTCCTTGGATACTCTTCCATCTTGACTCAAAACTAAATGAGTCATCTCCATCCCACTTCTTCCCAAAGTGATCTTAACTCTCAGCTTTACTCTCTCCTTTTCCCAGAGACCCAGGCCAGAAATACAAAGTCATAATTGAATCATACCCCTTGCCATCTCATTTCATCTTAGTACGTTTATACAAGTCCTATTTGTCATATTATGTATCAGCTTAAAGGACTTGTATCTAAAATATACAAAGAACACTTAAAACTCAACAAGAAGATTACAATCCAATTAAAAAAGAGTCAAAGATCTGAACAGACATTTCATCAAAAAAGATACAAATATGATAAGTATATGAAAAGATGTTCATCTGTCATTATTGAATTGAAGTTAAAACAAAACTGAAACTCCACTACATACCTACTAGAATGGCTAAAATCTAAGAACTGACATTTACTGCTAATATGAATGCAAAATGGCAGTCACGTTGGAAGACTGGTAGTTTCTAATAAAGCTAACTATAATCTTACCATATGACCTAACAATCAAACACAAGTTGTGGCATACCCATACAATTAAATATTATTTAGCAATAAAGAGAAATGAGCTAATGAGGGGCACCCAGGTGGCTCAGTTGGTTAAGCATCTCCCTTTGGATCTCTCTCTCTGATAAATGAATAAAACTCTTTAAAAAAATAAAGAAATGAGCTAAAGAGCCATTAAAAACCATGGATTAGGCTTAAATGCATACTGCTAAGTGTAAAAAGCTACTATGAAAAGGCTGTATATTGTGCAATTGTAATTATACAACATTCTGGAAAAGGCAAACTATAGCGATAGAGAGAAAAGATCAGTGGTTGCCAGGTGTTCAAAGGGCAGGGGAGAAAGACAATGCATGAAGCACAGGTCATACTTTAGGGTTGTGAAACTATCCCATAAAATATTATAATGTTGAGTAAGTGACACCATGAATTTGTAAAACCCATAGATGTAAAATTTTAAGAGATCATTTAGAAAGTCAGGCTATCCTAGAATGGAGGCAGGCTATGGCAGAAGAATCTAAATGTATCACCAACGTATAACACCACCTCACTGAAGGAGGTGGGGGCTAAGGTGCTGACCTAAGCAACTTTAGATATGAATGGAATCTGTAAGAAATTCCACGGAATCATTGTACTCTATTGATAAAGTTATCTCACGGCAGGTAGAGCTTAACAATTCTCAAGCCACTATTCATTTATACTGAAATCAAGCAATTAAATAAGTAGATGGTGGGAATGAGGCTTCTCAATGGCAGAGCATGATGTTATAAATAAGCAAAAAGAGTCTAGAACAATCAATAAGGGTAACGGATTAGAGTTTGATGTCAGTATGAACTCACATTTAACATAACACTGATACAGATGGTTACATATTGAAATACCAGCAGATACACTATGTATATACTCAGGTCAGTACACACATACATTTCCTTGTTATGTTAGCCGAGAGGACCTACGAGCAACAACATGCCGACAGTATGCCAGTACCAACAAGTATATGGAGCACCAAGATCTTGGTTCCTAATAGTACTCTCCAATAAAAGGTACCACAGTTCCTTGGAGAAATGGCTGAGCCTAGGACAAGTACACAAAATATTTAAGATGATTTGGAGTATCACATTTCCATAGAGTAAGGAACTGCTAAGTGTGTGTGTGTGTGTGTGTGTGTGAGCGTGTTTAATTACAATTACACAAAATGACGACATATGCCAAAAGGATACAAAAGTTGATTGAAAGAGCTCTCAATGATTCACACATGGAACCATTTGAGTGACACAATATAATCCAATTTTAATTCAAAGAGTAAAATAATATCCATGCTGTGGTCTAAATGTTTGTGCCCTGCTCCTCCAAATTCACATGTGAAAATCCTAATTCCCAAAGGAAATAGCATTAATAGATAGAGCCTCAGGGAAATGCTTACATCATGAGGGCAGAACCCTTACCAATGGGATTAGTGTTTTATAAAGGAGGCTCCAGGGATCCCCAGACCCCTTCTACCATGTGAGGATACAGAATGTCTGTGACCTAAAACAAGGCCCTCACCCAACCAAGCAAGTGCAATATGACCTTAGACTTCCCAGCCTCAGGAACGTGAGAAATACATTTCTGTTGTTTATAAGCCACCCAGCCTGTGGTATTTTGTTATAGCAGTCTGAATGGATGAAGATAATCCAGGAGTCCACACTGATATAAATAAATGACTTAATAAATAAACAGAGAAGAACAAATATCCCACTCAGAAGAATTCCAAATAATGTACGTAGAAACTCTGCCCTCCGGAAGGCAGAGCATAATTCCCCACTCCTTGACACTTACTTTGTATAAGTTACTCAAAACTAAAATTTTAAAGATCAATTGAGTCATAAATGAGTTATGATGTCTAAGTAAACTTCAAGACTAAAAAAATTAATTAAATCTTGGATTCAAGTATGTAGAAGAGAATGAAATGCCAAATACACCATTTTGGTTGTAAACTCTATTTAGAATTCTAAAGAGTATTATCACATAGTTTTATATCTCAAATGTCTCAGAAGATCTAATTTTCTTCCCAAATTACTATCCACATTTCAAGAAAATCATTATCTCCTTCAACAAGAGAAGGGTAGGAAGAGGCATTCTGACCTGGTAATTAAAAGTACAGGCAAAGGTAATTAAAAGTTTCTTCATCTCATCTAATGACCTGAGGATGAACCTGGGCAAAGCACCTTCTCTCTCTAAATCTGGCTTCTTATATGTATGGGAATGATATCTGAGTGGGAATGGGAATAATAACACTATCATACAAGGTCATTAGAATAATTCAATAAGGTAATCCACAGACAGCATTTTTGCCTGGTACATTTAATAACAGTACCAAAATGCCATTTTTTTTTTACCTGTATGAAGCCAATATACTTGCATTTGTCTAGAGGCTCAAATAACAGGCTTGTAACTTTTCATTTCTCTAAAACTCCAAATGTTCCAAAATTTCCATTTTTTAAAAAGGTTTAATTTTTAAGTAATCTCTACACCCAATATGGGGCTCAAACTCACAACCCCAAGATCAAGACTTGCACACTACAGCAATTGAACCAGCCAGGCACCCCTAAAACTTCTATTTTTATTTTAGCATTTAATGTGTGATGTTCATTTAATGTGTGCTCAACATCCTTAGCCATCAAAAACAATCTCTCTCGCTTTTTCTCTGTCATGTTATCTACCTTTACTTCCTATTTACATCTGGTTTTGCAAAGAGCCTGTAAGGCCAATACAGGGCCAACCCAGAATTAGAATACTGAAATAATAATCATCCACACTCTTGGAAAGTGGTGCATGTATAGATGATGAAACAGGCATCTTTTGTTTTTGTCTGACTTTGGTTTAATGCTTCCATAGCTTCCCATGGCCTATACATTTTGTTTATGTCCAAAAAAAAAAAAAGGACTTAGCAGTTTCCTTCAGAGTTGTCATTAGCACGCAATAGCATCCAGTGATTAAAAATCTGCACCAAAAATCCATACAACAATCATACAGATTCCAAGGTAACCTGTACATTTAAAACAATGTATTTAAAAATACTTCATTTCTACTAATAAGCTACATTCTCTCATCCATGCAGCATTTATTTCATTTTCCCACATGTGCAGGGATGCTGGGTCAAAGCCGCAGATGACAGAAGGGAAACACAGGATACTGACAGGCTGAATGAGCAGACGGAGTTACAGACAGTTGGATGAAACTCCTTATTTTCACAATGCCCACTGAAAATGCCATGAAGGATTACAATCTAAATAAAACCAAAGTAAAAACAACAGAGTGGCATATGTCATGGTTAGATTCAGCACTGAACCTGAAGGCCTATAACAAAGGGCAAAATAAAGACTGATAAATATTTTTGTCAAGACAATTAATTCTGTGTCTAGTAACTGAGCCAACAACCTGTGGAACAGATAAGAACAGCTTCATTTTGATGCTGAGTAATCTTTTCAAGAAATAGATAAAAGCCACAGCAATACCTCCTACTTCAATAACTTATTACTGGACCATGGGGTGGCAATGAAAAGGATTAACTCCATTTGTGTTTCAATCTGTGGTAATGCAAAATATCAGCGACAAAATGGTAGTATCAATCATTCACTTTTCATCTTTTTTTTTTTTTAAACCTGGGAACATAAGGCTACTTTGTCCCATCTCAGCAGAAATCTTGCAATCTTCTGATAATATAACACAATGGCACACTGCCCTTTTGCGTACTGCTGTCTACAACACATATATTTTTGGTTTTTTCCGATGGAGATTGTGTGTGTGTGTGTGTGTGTGTGTGTGTATAAATTTAAACTTCTTGTAAAACCACACAAACCTAATGGACTCTCGTGTCCTCTACACCCAGCTTCAACAATAATCAACTCATAACCAATATTTTCCATTTGTGCCCCCCACCTCCACCCACTCCCTTCTTAGCTGATTTTGGAACAATCTCATACATCATTTCAATACATTCATACATGTCAATGTGTATCTCTAAACAAGAGGAACTATTCTAACCACAAATGTTATTACTATATCCACAGAGAAATTAATCATTAGTTTTAACACCATCAACATCCAAATGTTTCTATTATTCAACGTTTTTTTATAGGATAAATGAACTCAGACCCAGATAAGGTCTATATGCTGCAGCCGAAGTTGTGTGGTATTTTTCCTAGGTCTCTTTTATCCAATAAGTTCCCTTCTATCTCTTCTGTTTTCCCCATTATACTGTGTTATTGAAGAAAACATATCTTTTGTTCTCTGCTTTTCTACAGTCTGTGTTTTTCTGACTATATCCCTGTGGTGGTGCTTACCACGTTTATCTGCCCTGTGCATTTCCTCAAGACTGAAATTAGATCTAGAGACCTGAACAAATTGAGGTTGGATCTGGAGGTGGGTAAGCAAGTTTTAAAGTGGTACTGTGTTCTTCTGTCAAAAGGTTTATACCATCTGCTGTCTCTCTGTTTGTGACATTAGCAGCATCTATGATCCAGCACTTACTAATTCACTAGGGCTCATCATAGTGGTTTCCTAATTCTGTAATGCCATCTTCATTTATTAGCTGAAATATTACAAAGAGAAACTTTGCTTCATCAACTGTTTACTCATATAAATAAGACAGAATAAATGCTTCATTTGTCCTCTATTTACCAGTTTTCACAGTGAGTTGGTTCAGTAGCATTCTCCTGTAGGTGAGCAACCAAAAAAAAAAAAAAAATAGTATTATTATGAAATCACAGATATGAGAAAAATCTGATGTCTCTGCAATTTTAATTACAGGCCTATGTTGGAGAAATTGCGGGTTTGGTTCCAGACCATCATAACAAAACAAATATCACAATAAAATGAATCAAGTAATTTTTTTTTACTTCCAGTGCTTATAACTGTCATATTTAGACTATACTGTAGGCTGTTGAGAGTGCAGTTAGCATTATGTCTAAAAACACAAGGTATGTACTTTAATTAAAAAATATTTTCTTAAAAAATTAAATAAAAAATGCTTCATTGCCAAAAAATGCGAACCATTATCTGAGCTTTCAGTGAATCATCTTCTTGCCTCGCCATTGATGGCTACTGGCTGATCAGAGTGGTTGCTGAAGGCAAGGGCAGTTGTACCAATTTTTTATTTTTATTTTTATTTTTTCCAATTTTTTAAAAATAAGACAACAATGAAGTTTGCCACATCTATTGATTCTCCCTTTCACAGATGATTTTTCTGCAGTATTCAGTTCTGTTTAATAGCAACCTACCACAGAAGAACTTCTTTCAAAATTTGAGTCAATCCTCTCAAACTCTGCTGGTGCTTTGCCAGCTAAGTTTATGCCATGTTCTAAGTCCTTTGTTGTCATTTCAATAACCTTTGCAGTATCTTCACCAGGAACAAATCCAATCTTCAGAAACCAGATTCTCTGCTCATCTAAAGAAGCAGTTCCTCATCCACTAAAGTCCGATCATGAGATGGTGGCAGCTCAGTCCCATCTTCAAGCTTCTCTTCTAATCCTCATTTTCTTGCTGTTTCCACCACATCTGGAGTGACTCCACTGAAGTCTTGAACCTCTCAAAGTCATCCAAGATGGTTACAATCAACTTCTTCTAAACTCCTGTTAATGTTGGTATTCTGGCCTCTTTTCGTGAATCACAAATATTCTTAATGGCCCTCAGAATGGTGAATTCTTTACATAAGGTTTTCAATTTACTTTGCGCACACCCATCAGAGGAATCACTATCTATGGCAACTATAGTCTCAGGGGATGTATTTTCCTAAAATAATAAGACTTGAAAGTCAAAATCACTCCTTGATCCATGGGCTGTAGAACAGATGTTATGTTAGCAGGCATGAAAACAACATTAATTTCGTTATACTTCTCCATCAGAGCCCTTGAGTGACCAGGTATACTGTCAATGAACAGTAATATTTTTTAAAAAATCTTTTTTCTCAGGATGCCTGGGTGGCTCAGTGGTTGAGTGCCTTTGGCTGAGGGTGTGATCCCAGGATCAAGTCTGACATTAGGCTCCCCACAATGAGCCTGCTTCTCCCTCTATGTCTCTGTCTCTCTCATGAATAAATAAAATCTCAAAAAAAAATAAATAAAAAGTATTTTTTCCCTGAGCCATAGGTCTCAACAGTGGGCTTAAAATATTCAGTAAACCATGTTGTAAACAGATGTGTGTCATCCAGGTTGTTTTTCCTTTTATAGAACACAGGCAAAGTAGATTTAGCACAATTATGAAGGGCCCTATTGATGAGGGAGGAAAAAAGCAGAAAAACATTCACCATTAGCCCAGAAGGCTGAGAAGGATCGAATACGTGCTGGTTGCTACATCCTTACTGGGTCCCATGACTTCCTGTAAATCTCACCAATAGTTAATACTGAAATGAATGACAAGCACCAGAGAAATCTCGTGAAAGGAGTCCTACGAGTAGAAGCTACAGACGTTTGTGATCTAATGCTCCCTGCACATGCCCTCCTGCTGGAGCATGACACAGAGAACCACGAACTCCAAACAGCACAAGTGCAGCTCCATCTGCCCTCAGGGCCTGTCCTCATGTTACTTAAATAAATTTGCTCAGTTACACCGTAAAATGTCCCAGGATTTATTTCTTGACCATCGTACTCAACAATACCACAGCACTATGATTTTTGGAACAGTAACAGAGCACAGATTTCAATGTAAAATCACCAGCAGCATTAACCCCCAACAACAGTCTGCCCTCCCTTTGAAGCTCTGAAGCCAGGCACTGACTTTCAGTTATGAAAATCCAAGATGGCATCTTCTTCCAATAGAAGGCTGTTTCATTTACATTGAAAATCTGTTGCTAATTATCCTAGCTAGGTCTTCTGGAGAATTCTTCATCAGCACATGATGCTTCATCTTACACTTTGATATTACAGAGACAGCTTCTTTCCTTAAACCTCTGGAACCCACCTCTGCCAGCTTCAAACTTTTCTTCTGCAGCTTCCCCACCTCTCCCAACCTTCATAGAAGTGAAGAGAACTAAGACCTTGCTCTGGACTGGCACTAGTCTAAGAGAGTGTTGTGGATAATTTGATCTATCCAGACTACTAGAACGTTCTCTGCATCAGCAATAAGGTTGTTTTACTTTCTTATCATTTGCATGTTTACTGGAGTAGCACTTTTAATTTCACTCAAGAACTTTTCTTTTGATTTCACAACTTGGCTAACTGGTACAAGAGTCCTAGCTTTTGGCCCATCTTGGATCTCAACATGTCTCCCTCAGGAAGCTTGATCATTTCTACCTTTTGATTTAAAGTGAGAGACATGAGGCTCTTTTTTTCACATGAGCACTAAGAGGCCACTAGAGTTATTAACTGGCCTGATTTCAGTATTGCTATGTTTCAGGAAATAAGGAGGCTCAAAGAGAGGAAAAGAGACAGGGAATGGCTAGTCAGTGAAGCAGTCAGAAAACACATTTATCAATTAAGTTTGCCATTTTATATGGGCACAGTTCATGGTGCCCCAAGACAACTATAGTAGTAACATCACAGGTCACTGCAACATACATAATAATAATGAAAAAGTTTGAAATACTGCAAGAATTACCAAAATGTGGCACAGAGACACAAAGATACGAGGTTGCTTGATACGAGGTTGCCACAAACCTTCAATGTATAAAACAAATGAATTATCTGTGAAGTGCAATAAAGTGAAGGACAATGAAGCCAGGTCACCTGGAAATAAATTATAATCCTGGGACTCTAAGAAAGGAAAATGCGCAAAGACAAGTTATTAGATTAGTTTTCTACTGGCCACAAAAGCAATATTTAAGGTGGAAACAAAGATACAAGCCTGAACACTCATCTCTTCAAGTTGAATTGCCCTTGTTTCTGACCCTTTCTCCTGTCTGAGCTTAATATACTTTAACTGGATCACCACCAAGCAGTATTACCTCCCAATTTGGAACTTTATTACACATTGTAATTCAAATTAGAAATTCAAACTCCTGACTGCTCAATCTGAGGCTCTGACTAGACGGTGGAAGAAATGGCCTGAGTCATGGGCTAGACCTGAAGAAGTCTAAGCTGAGACTCCACTCTCCCTTATACCATTTTCCTATATTTTCTCAAATGTGATGAGCCCTTACCCCATCCATGGACTTTGCTGCTGTTTGCCCAGACTCTCCACTTGGCTAAGTAAGACATCCAGCCAATTTAAAAGCACATTCCTCACTAACCACATGTTTTAGATCCCCTGCCACGTCCCATCATGCTTCTACTCCTACATTCCATTGTAGCCTACTCCTACATTCCAAATACTCCTCCTACAGTGACATCTTCCATTTACTGAGTGTGATCTTATTAAACTTTAGCCTCTCCAAAGAGACGGCAGGCTCCCTGAGGGCAGTGACTGATCTTTCACACGTACCACAATCCCTGGGTCTGTGCAGAAAAGACTTAACACACATAGGCCCTGAGACCACTGTCCTCTGAGACACTGCTTGCTTGCAGGGGTGACCCTGGGCTGGCACCTGGGAACTCAGCTCTGAAGTGGTCTAGTAGAGCATGGTGCTAGGCTGCTTGTGCAGTGTGGTTTATGCCAAATGCCTGTTTTCCTCGGGACAGTAACAGGCAGAGGGTGCCTGTGTAACCAGCCACAGTAAAAACACGGAGTATGAAGTCTCTAATGAGTTTTCCTGGTAGGTAGCACTTCACAAGTGATGTCACAATTGTTGCTGGGGGAATTAAGAGCTTCCTGTGTGGCTTCACTGTGAGAGAGGAGTACTGGATGTATATGTCAGGTCCCCCTGGTCTTTACCTCATGTGCTTTTCCCTTCACTGATTTTGCACTGGATCGTCTTTTGCTGTGAGAAATCTTAACGGATTTCTTGTGTCCTGAAGTCTTCCTAACAAATTACCAAACTTTAAAGTAGTCTTAGAAACCCCCAACACATGACCATCATCATTAGATGAATTAATCAATGAGTCATTCTTTGCTTCATGTGATTTCACAGATGTGTAGATGGATTTGGTGGAAACTGCCCAGTCCTGCAAGGTCACAGACGCTTCAAGCTGGAGAGCAAATGTCCAAGCCAAAGACTCCTCCCTCTCAGTAGCCCACTGCTCCCACTCAAATTCCCTTCCTTCCTTGGGATTTATTTCTTTAGTACTACTTTCATGTTTCTTTTTCCATCCAAACAGCTTAATATCTAAATTGTTTTCTGAAAAATTAAGAATTTCTTTTTAATGTGCTTTCCTAGTTCTGACATCCTTCAATCCACCTATAATATAGCACCAGTTCCAGAAATATATCCTTGGGCATAATATAATATGGAACGTTTTATACCAAAGCTTTTCTCCAATGATGTGCTGGTAGACATAGTTTACGAACATAAGGCTTTATATAGCAGTTATTCCTAAACATTTATCAGAAAAGGGAAGGGATTAGTGGGCTCTAAAGGTAATTTCTTTTTTGGCTTCTTTATTTAAAAAGGCAAAGTTCTTAAAAACAAAAACAAAACAAAACAACAACAACAACAACAACAAAAAAACGAAAAGGCAAGTTCTTTATTTGCCACTGTTATCAGGAGAGACAGATGTAAATGATTCATTAGCATTAAAAGGGCTCCAAAGCTGTAACAAAAACAAATAGATTAAGCTGCTTGCTTCTTTGGATTTTGTCAAGGCCCACAGTCAAAGATACCACTATTTTCAACTAAGGAGGAAAAAAAACGTAGAAAATTAAGAACAAATGCCTTATTATTTTTCACAGAAACAGAAAAACAATTCTACAATTCATGAGGGTCCACAAAATACCCCAACGAACCGAAGGGAATCCTGAGGAAGGACAATGATGGCTGATTTGAAACTTTACCACAAAGTACAGTCATCAACACAGTTTGGTACTGGCATTAAAACAGATACACAGACCAATGGGACAGAGCTGAGAGCCCAGAAATACACCCTCACATATGCAGTCAGTCAAGAATTGACAAGGGAGCCTGTAAGACCCAATGACAAGACAGTCTCCTCAGTGCTGCAAAAACTGAACAACATATACAGAAAAATAAAACTGGACCCTAATTTTACACCACTAACAAAAATTAACTCAATATGGATTAAAGATTTAAGACCTGAAACTATAAGAAAAAACATGGAAAAAGTTCCTTGACTTTGGTCTTGGCAATGATTTTTTTTGGACAGAGCACCAACAGCACAAGCAACAAAAGAAAAAATAAACAAACAGGACTACATCAAACCAAAGAGCTTCTGCATATTAAAAGAAACAATCAGCAAAACAAAAAGACAACCTATGGAATAAGAGAAAATTTTTGCCAACTAGCTGAATAAGGGATTAATACCCAAAATATATAAGGAATCCATACAACTCAAAAGCAAAAAAATAAATCCAATTTTAAAAATGAGCAAAGGACTTGAATATTTTCCCAAAGAACACATAAAACTGGGAGTCTGATACATAAAAAAAAGGCTCAGAGAAAGACAAATACAATAGGATTTCACTCATATGTGGAATTTAAGTAACAAAGAAAAAAAAACGGGATCCCTGGGTGGCGCAGCGGTTTAGCGCCTGCCTTTAGCCCAGGGCGCGATCCTGGAGACCCGGGATCGAATCCCACATCGGGCTCCCAGTGCATGGAGCCTGTTTCTCTCTCTGCCTGTGTCTCTGCCCCTCTCTCTCTCTCTCTGTATCTCTCATGAATAAATAAATAAAATCTTTAAAACAAAACAAAACAAAACAAAAAAAAAACAAAGAAAAAAAAAACGAGACAAAGAGACTCCTCAATACAGAGAACAAACTGGTGGTCAACAGAGGGAGTGGGGGTGGGAGGATGAGGGGACTAAGAGGACACATGGTGATAAGCACTAAGAAATGTATAGAATTGATGAATCACTATACTCTACACCTGAAACTAATATAACAGTGTATGTTAATTATACTTGAATTAAAAAGAAAAGGATGCTGGACATCACCAAATCATCAGGAAAATGCAAATCAAAACCACAATGAGATGTCACCTCATACATGTTAGAATGACTATCATCAAAACAAGAAATAACAAGTGTTGGGAAAAAAAGGAACCCTCATGCATGGTTGGTGGGAATGTAAATTGATGCAGCTACTGTGGAAAACACTATGGAGGTTCTTGGCATGATCCCAGCAATCCTACTTCTGGGTATACATCTGAAGGAAATTAAATCACTATCTTGAAGAGATATATGCACCCCCATCGTCACTGTAGCATTATTCATAACAGCCAAGACATGGAAACAACCTAAGTGTCATCAACAGATCAATGAATCAAATTGTGGTGTGTATGAGCACACACACTACACACACAGGAATGTTACTCAGCCATAAAAAAAAAAAAAAAGGAATTCCTGCCTTTTGTGACAACAGCGATGGACCTTTAGGACATTATGCTAATTTATATAAGTCAGACAGAGAAAGATACTCTATGATGTCATTTATATGTAGAATCTAAAAAAGCCAAATTCAAATAAATAGAGAATAGAACAGTAGTTGCCAGAAGTTGGGGGAAGGGGAATAAGCAGAGGTGTTGGTGGGAGTACAAACTTCTAGTTGTAAGATGAATAAACTCTGGGAATCTAATGTACAGCCTGGTGACTATAGTTAATAATACTGTATTATACAGTTGAAAGTTGTTAAGAGGATAGATCTTAAAAGTTATCACCACACACAAAAAGGTGGAGGATGACAGTCTCAACTAACCTCCTTGTGGTAATCATTTCTCAATATTTACACATGTGAGATCAAGTTGTACACTCACAATTACACATAATAATATCTCAATAAAGTTGAGAAAAAAGTTAATGCATTATAATAATTATTCTTGCCTTCTGTCTATCTTACCTAAACAATTTCTTCTTACCCGAGTACACTGAGAGAAGATTTGTCTATGACCTAAAAAGAAGTCGTGTAATGAACCTTGAATGAGTTACTGCCAGGATTCTGACCTACATAAATGATTATTTATTCCACTTGAATTAACAGCTGAGGGGTGCTTTCCTTGCAGAGAAGACACTGTTTCTAACATTCGTAATTTGCACATATCAGAAGGCAAATCACACACTGCTGTATTTCTAAGCCAAAATAAAATTAAGTCTCTTCCCTTGGCTGAGAACATCAATGAAAGTTTCTTTAACTGAGAAAGCCAAATAAAAACCTAGGCTGCTCAAAGTGATAAGGATGAAAACAATGATTTTTCAAGTAAAACTAAAAGAATTACCTTAAATACACCAAAATTCACCCTTCCCAGGACTTAGAAAACTATACCTTCAAAGTAAAGTCTAAAATGGAGGGTTATGCAGTATAAAGGATTTAAGTCTCTCACCTCTTTAACTCAAATTCAGTTGTAAACCCAAAGTTACCTGGTGGAAGACAGCATACCCTGGATCTCCAGGTTCTAAGTTAGCAGATGCAGGCTAATATACAGGCCGTGTTCCTTAAGAAAGTCACCTACCGGGATCCCTGGGTAGCTCAGGGGTTTAGCACCTGCCTTGGGCCCAGGGCGTGATCCTGGAGTCGGGGGATGGAGTCCCACATCGGGCTCCCTGCATGGAGCCTGCTTCTCCCCCTGCCTGTGTCTCTGCCTCTCTCTGTGTGTATCTCTCATGAATAAAAAAAAAAAAAAAAAATCTTAAAAAAAAAAAAAAGTCACCTACCCCTCTAAGACTCCTTGTCCTCACAAACAAAAGATGGTACCAATAACAATATTACTCCAAAGGGAGTAGGAATATAGGGATATTTACAGGAATACATGCAAAGATCTGCACACATACTGATTAGTGAATTTAATAATATCCATCCAAAATAGTAATAAGCATTTTTATATCAAGAAATACTAGGATTTAAAATTCTGACAGAAACCCAATCATGCTGTTTAAATGTAATCTGACTTTACAAGACCTATATTTAGCAAATATTTCAGCTGAGTGTATTTCAGAAATAGTTATATTTTAGATATATGCATGAGTGTTTAAACTGAGAACAATAAACTACCTAGCTAACCACCATATTAACCAGACTGTGTACTTGACCACTCACCTCAAAATAACCCAGGCAGGACCACACAGGGATGGGTGCCCAAGGCTAGATTCAGTTAGCTACTGGAAAGAGCCAGAGGAATATGACAACACTCCAGAGTGCAGAGGGCGAAGTGAGCTGTCTTCAAGAAGTAATCAGTGAATGAGAAGATGGGTAAAAACAGAAGAGGAGTAAGCAGCCTAGCGGTAAAGACAGAAGTCACCCTAGAAAGTTCAAGGTTTGGGCCTTGAAGACAGCTGAATCGGATGAAACCCTCTTTTTTGGTTGATGGTGAAGTGGCTGAAATTGTTCTAGAGTTGGGATGGTTGGTCTAGATTAATGGCACAAGTAGCCATCAACTTTGAAAAGTAGCAGGTAAATTCAGTGTTATTAACGTGATCCACAGGGTAGCAGTAACCAAATGACTGAGATTGAGCTCTGTCCCCTGAAAGTCAAAGTGATTTCTCAAATGTTGGACAAGAGCGACCACATACAGATAAGTTGTAATGCTAAATAAATACATGCTGCTCCTTAGCCACAAAATATACAATGAATTGGTGGACACACATTTCAGCCACCAAAGGGAAGTATAACCTACACTTTTAAAGTAATAATAACAAGAAGAATTTTAAACCCACTACTATATACTGAGATTACTGCTAAAGCATTTGATAAAATGTTAAAAAAAAAAACCCTAATGATAAATACTGCCATAGAAATACACCTTATAGTAGTATACAACGTTTTAAGAAGGCTTTTTAGAAACACTTTGTAAAGTAAAGAAAATAGGTTTCACACGATGCAATTGAGTGTGGTGAAAAAGAACAGAAAAATGAAGAGAGAAATATACAAAAAAAGACAGACTGTGTAGGAAATACACGGACTTTCAATCAATAGGCTCAGTGTTTACTGTTTTACAACCAGGATTTAGATAACACGAGCAGGATAACAGCAGTCATTTCTTCTGGCCACTTAATACCCTGGTGATATGTTCTTTTTAGTATTCACATTAGCATTTTTATTTATCTAAGTTTAAAAGAATTATACTCTAAAAGTGAAAGTACAAAAATCCAGTATGTTAGAGGTGTCTATAAACCATTCCTTTCTACTTGTCAAAAGGGATTTTAAGTCATGTACTCATCTACAAATCTGAAAGGAAGAAAATGAAAGAATACTGACATTTTCTCAAAATGACTAAAAGTCATATTTTTTTCCCTGTTTACTAGAAAACACACCTTCTTAAAAATTTTTGTTATAAGTTGATCCAGAAATTGTATTTTTCGAGACTTCCTCTATGGTATATTAAGTACTATGTATGCTTCTGCATTCAATTTAATTCATTTAAAAATATTATCGAACTCTTACTAGATCAGATATTATACTGTGTTTAAGGATGAATCAGGGAACTTACAAAAAAGGAGGAAGATGAGCAGACACATAACCATGCTGCCAGGGTGATAAAGTGCATCAACTGAATATAAAAATGTGTCTGGCACAATTAATTTGAAACACTGCGATTCACTGGTTCACTCAGTAAATGCTTACTGAATGCCTACTAAAAACAAGACATATCTATGTGGTTGATATACAATAAGCAATGTTCTTAAGCTTATGAGTTTTAAAATTCTCTTTAATACTATATGAGGCCAGACAACAAGAATGAGTGACAAATTTAAAAAGACAATGAAGAAGTAGGAAACATCAAAGGTGACTCCACCACTTCTAGCTTAGGTAACTGACAGTGACAAGAACCACAGGAGGGAATGGACAATTCATGGAAAAGAAAGTGGTTTTGGTTTGAGATCTGCAGAACTGCAGCTGCCAACAAGATTATCTATATGGTGATTTCTTATGAGCAGTAGGGAACATGCATCTGTAGCCCAGAAGAAAGTAGGGACTAAGAGGTGTATCCTGGGAAGTCATCTGTATTGATAACATATTTACAAATGAATTAGATCTCCCAGGAATACTGCATTGCATCCTATACGGCAAAAGAAAATGTCCATTTCCATCTTTGCCATATGCTATTTTTTAAAATCATGGAAGAAAATTGTAGTATACACTCTCTCATTAAAAAGATTATGCCATTCAGGGCGCCTGGGTGGCCTCAGTGGTTGAGCATTTGCCTTTGGCTCAGGTTGTGGTCCTGGGGTCCTAGGATCAAGTCCTGCATCAGACTCCCAGTGGGGAGCCTGCTTCTCCCTCTGCCTATGTCTCTGCCTCTCTCTGTGTGTTTCTCATGAATAAATAGATAAAATATTAAAAAAAAAAGACCATACCATTCTACATGAATATACTCAGTACCACTCATCATCAGGAAAATGCAAATCAAAATCACAACCACAATGAGATATTACTTAACACCTATCAGAAAGACTAAAATCAAAAACACAAGAGGGGCACCTGGATGGCTCAGTCAGTTAGGCATCCAACTCTTGATTTCAGCTCAGGTCACGACATCAGGGTCATGAGATTGAGCCCTGCATCAAGCTCCATGCTTAGCGGGAAGTCTGCCTAAGGATTCTTTCTCCCCTCTTCCTCTGCAGCCCCCCTCCACCCGCATGTACATGTGTGCTCTTGCTCTCCCTCTCTGACTCTACAAAATAAATAAATAAATCTAAACCACACACACACACAAACAGTAAGTATTGACAAAGATGTAGACAAAAAGGAACCTTTGTGTACCGTTGGTGGGAATGCAAACTGTTGCAGCCACTGTGGAAAACAATATGGAGGTTCCTCAAAAATTTAAAAATAGAGCTACCATATAGCTCTATTAATTCCATTACTCCAATAATTCCACTACTATTTACCCAAAGATTATGAAAACACTAATTTAGAAAGATATATATACCCCTATGTTTATTGCAGCATTATTTACAACAGCCAAATTATGGAAGCAACCCAAGTGTCCATCGACAAATAAACGGATAAAAAAGATGTGTTCTGTATATACATGGAATATTACTAAGCCACAAAAATGAATGAGATCATGCCATTTGTAATGACATGGATGGATTTAGACAGTATAATAATAAGTTAGATAAGTCAGAGAAAGACGAATACCATATTACCTCACTTGTATGGAATATAAGAAACAAAACAGACAAGCAAGCAAAGAGGGACAAAGAGAAGAGATAAGCCAAGAAACAGACTCTTAACAATTGAGAGCGAACTGATGGTTACAGAGGGGAGAGGGGTGGGGGGGTGGAGGAAATAGGTGATGGGGATGAAAGAATGTACTTATCATGATGAGCACTGAGTAATATATATAATTATTGACTTACAATACTGTATACCTGAAACTAAGATAACACTGTATGTTAACTACTGTAATTAAAATTTTTAATAATAATCATAGCATTCTAGAAAAATGCAAAGCACTTTTACATTTGTTCAAATGGACTGTACCAGAAAGTTTTTTGATCAATCCCCTTTTTATTCAAATCATCAAGATTCAAAACCACAGTCACTTACAGTAAAGCATATTGTGATAAGCAATTTCCTAAGATACCCCCAGGATTTTCTCCTGCTGTACACACCCTGCATAACATGCAATACTATGAATATGAAGGAGTTTACTCATGATTAGGTTATGTCACATTGTAGATTGGCCTTACCCAGTTGGGTCTGACCTATACATGAGCCATTTTAAGAGCAGAGAATTTTCTCCTGCTGGTGGCAGAAAAGAAAGACCAAGATTCAAAGCACAAGGAAGACGTGAAGTGCCACAATTGACCTGAAGATGGAGAGCCATGTGTCAAGGAATACAGATAACCTCTGCACACTGAGAGAGACTCCAAGCTGGCAGCTGGCAAGGAAATAGGAACCTTGGCCCTAGAGTCATGGAACTGAATTTTGTCAACAAGAAAGAGTCTGGAATAAAGGCCTTTCCAGAGCCTTCCCCAGAACCTCTAGATGAGAATTTAGTATGATGAACACTTGACTGGTAGTCTTGACGTAATGTGAGCAAAAGAAAAAGTCACACAGTGCCAGACTACTAGTCTACAGAACTGTGACCTAATACATGGGCATTGTTTTAAGCTGCTAAATTTGTGGTAATTTATTATGCAAAAATAGAAAACTAATATACTTTTGGACATTGGATTATTTTTATTATTATTCTAGTTAGGGGAACAGGAATTTTTAATACAGTTCCCAAACTATGTTACCCATACCAATTTAACAAAAGGTATCACTGCCAACAGTTGTCAAACACATAGACATTTTCGTTCTTCAATGGAAGTACAACCTCAGAAGAGTACCTCTCTACTTTTCTAATCTCATATGAGAACCAAAAGGCTGAAAGATATAAGCACAAAAGTTCTGCAGGAGTATGTGCATGATTATGAGGGAACACATCAACTGGTAATAAAGCATTCCTGAAAGGTTATAGGTTTGTGACTAGCTACTGTTAACATTCCCAGGAGACCAAAGCAAGCAACCAATCCAGGATTCCCAGAAGAGCAGAGGCAAAAGACCAGACCGTACTAGGTTCTCAGTTATGTGACAGCAACATTAGGAAAATGCATTCCAAAGGGAACAGCATAAAGCAGATGTATTAGTCAGCTTGGAATGTCACAACAAAACACCACAGATTAGGAGACTGAAACAACATGAATTATTTTCTCCTGGTTCTGGAGGCTGGGAGTCTAAGATCAAGGTTCCACAAGAGTTTGGTTCCTGGAGAGGCCTCTCTACTGGCTGTCCTGACAAGGTAGAGAGAGCACTAGTCCCCTGGTAACTCTTCTTATAAAGACACTAATCCTACAGGATTAGGGGCCCACTCGTATGACCTCATTTAGCCTTAGTTACTTCCTAACTCCAAATATGGTCACATTGGAGGCTAAGACTTCAACAGATAAATTCTGGGGGAACACAGTTCAGTTCATAGCAGTCGAGATTCTAATCTAAATATCTTACACCATTTCAACTGGTGATAAAATATTCTCAAAAAAGGTATTTTAAATTTGCTTAAATTTTAAAATAACAATGAATGCAAAAAAGTGGGCAGATGTCATAAATTTAAGGGTAAAAGAGTGTTAAATACCTCGTTGAGAATAGGTGGTTAAAAAAATTAAAATAAAATTTAAAAAAGAGAGAATAAGTGGTTAAAAGACATTTACATCAAAGTCTGAATTAGCAAGCACAGCAGGTACAAAGATGAACAGCCCAAGGGTGGGGGGAGGGGCACTGATAAGGCTATGAAAGGGTTAGACAGTCAGCAATATTACTGAGAATCAGGTTTTTAAAAAAAGCATATGGTTTCACTGGTGAATTAACTCAAATATTTAAGTCCTACACAAAGTTGAGATGATAGATGTCCCAACTTATATTATAAGGCATTTTACCCTAATATCAAAGAGCAATATGCCTCAGGAACATAGTACAAGAATCCTTAACAAAATATTAGCAAATTAAATCTAACAACATATAAAATAAGGAACATGCACCACAATCGAGAGGATCTTATCCTAGGAATCTGAGGCTTAAGACCCAAAAAGCAATTAACATGATACATCCAGCTAATAAAGGACAAAAACCATATCAGTAAATGGATACAAAGAAAGTTATATGACAAAATCTAGTATCTATTCATGACATAAACTCCCAACAAAGCAAAAACAGAGAGAGACTTTCCTAACCAGATAAAAGGCATCTACAATAAATCTAGAACAAACATCAACGTTCATGGTTAAAAACTGAATGCTCTTCTCAGACAAGGAAGAAGGCAAAGATACCTGCTCTCACCCATTTCCATTCAATGCTGTACTGAAAGTTTGACCCAGCATGACACCAGAAAACAAAGGAAGAAAGTAAAAGCATACAGATTAGAAAGGAAGAAGTAAAGCTCTGTATTTACAAACATACATAATCTTATAGGAAGAAAATCCTAAAGAACCTACAAAAAAATTATTAGAATAAGCATATTTAGTGGTCACAGGATACAAGTATTTTTCTAAATACTAGTAATAGTCAAAAATGAACATAAACAATAGCATCAAAAAGAATAAAATATGTAGAAATAACTAACAAAATAAGTTTCAGATCCACACTCTGAAAACAAAAAACACCGCAAAACAAACTAAAGAACATTTATGTGGAGAGACAGACCATGTGCATGGATTAGAAGACTCAGTATCAATAAGATATGTATCCTCTCCAGATTGATCTATAGCTTTCCATAAACTATTGATAAGTTGATCCAAAAACTTACCTGAATCCAGAAGACCTAAAATAACCAGAAGAGTTTTGAAAAAAAGAAAGAAGAGAAGATTTACATATCTGAGATTAACACCTACTATAAATATAAAGCTAGGTAGTATATATTACAAATAATCATATAGTCCTATGGTATGCCACTCTACCTAAAGTGGTTTAATCCATGCATTTCCAAAATAAGACTTTTCAAAAACCTTCTCCTTAATAGTCTGTCATCTCTATAAATGATAACTCCATTCTCTCAGTTGCTTAGACCAAACCCTCGAGTCACCTTTGACCCTCTATCTCATTCACTAGGTCCAACTGGCTCTAAATTTAGAATCCAACCACTCAATACCTTCACTCCTACTCACCAGGTTCTAGCCACATCCTGGCTCACCTGTACATTTTAAATTTCCTGAATCTTAAATTGTTTCCCTGCTAACACCTTCACTCTCCATTCTATTCTTTTCACGGCAACACAGTAATCCTGTGAAAACTTAAGTCAGACCACGTCACCTCACAGCTCAAATGGCTTCCCAAATCATCAGAGTAATAGCTGGTACCCCAAATGATCCCCTTGGCCCTCACTTCTCTACTTCCCCTCTTGCTCACTTCACTCCAGCCACCTTAGTCAGATATTCCTGCAGCACTGCCTCAGGGTATTTGTATGTGGGTGTCCTTGCCTAGGAGGATCTTGGCTCAGTTGTCCCAATCACCCACTCTCTCATCTCCTTCAGGTCTCAACCCACTCCACTGCCAATTTCTTCTCACTGAGGGCTCCCTGACTACCTTTTCTACAACTGACAATGATTCCACCCGAAACAAACAAATGCACAAAAAGTCTCTTCTCTGCTTTATCTCTTCCTTTGGTATATATATCTAACATACCAGTCTTATTTTCTTCACTACTTCACTGCCAGCCTAGAATAGTGCCTGGCATATAACAAATACCTAACACATCATCTAATGAATGGATGTGTATCCCTTTTGACAACTCCTAATTTTAAATATCAGCAAGCTAATTTCTTATATAAATAAGGATATGGTTCAAAATAAGACTTGGTTAAATCATTTAAGACTCTGGAATTTGGACAGAAGCGTGTGAAAGAAAACACTGGAAAACAGAAATAATGACAAAAGCATAATGTTTATTGCTATAAAAGTAGAGTTACTTCTTTTCTGGTGTAACAATTTTTAGGTGTTTTAGGTGTTTTAGGAATAAAACTTTAAGAAGAATTATGACACCTACCATTCATTATAAGCTAACTGAAATTATTGCAGATTTTCAAAATTCATTTAACTAAGGTTATGTTATTCATAAGAAAACTACATATGTTTACAAAACCTAAACACCTATAGGGGCATCTGGGTGGTGCAGAGAGTCCAACTCTGGGTTTCGGCTCAGGCCGTAATCTTGGGGTCATGAGATTTGGCCCCACATCCAGCTCAGTGCATTCTGCTTAGGATTGTCTCTTTCCTTACCCCTGTGTGCACACATATGGTCTCTCTCTCTCTCTCAAATAAATAAATCTTTAAAAAACTATAGTCATAGAATTTGGGCAATATTTTTTAATAGCCATCAAATTATGTAACCATTATTTAGCAATTTCTGCTGCAGAGGTAGGAGAAGCACTTTTTAGGTCAGTGAACTTTTACTTCAGAAATAACTAGTATTTCTGCAGATAAAAATGAAATTTTTTTTTTTTTTTTTTTTTTTAAAGATTTTATTTATTTATTCATGATAGTCACAGAGAGAGAGAGAGGCAGAGACACAGGCAGAGGGAGAAGCAGGCTCCATGCACCGGGAGCCCGACGTGGGATTCGATCCCGGGTCTCCAGGATCGCGCCCCGGGCCAAAGGCAGGCGCCAAACCGCTGCGCCACCCAGGGATCCCAAAAATGAAATTTAATAAAAGTTGACAAGTTGGTCTTTGACAATTAAAATAGAAATATGCATTTTGAGAAAAAATACTAAAAATACATCTTACAATGCTGCACAATATGGTCTTTATAATGTCTCTTAAAATAAGGAGAGAGACAAATAGACTCATAACCCCCACAGAGGGAAAAACTGTGAGCAACTGTTCTTGCAGAAAGGTAAAAAAAAAACTTCTCTAACAAATAAAAGCTCTCAGTTTTAGTCTTCTAAAAGGATCGTTTTTTAAAAAGATTTTATTTATTTATTTATTTATTTATTTATTTATTTATTTATTTATGAGAGACAGAGAGAGGCAGAGACACAGGCAGAGGGAGAAGCAGGCTCCATGCAGGGAGCCCGACGTGGGACTCGATCCCAGGTCTCCAGGATCACAACCTTGGGCCAAAGGTGGCACTAAACCGCTGAGCCACCCGGGCTGCCCTAAAAGGATCATTTTTAAAAATCTAAGAGGCACCATTCATCAAGGAGTTCACCAAAGACTACAACTCTGACAAGATTATTTCTTCATCCTCCTCTCCAAATCTTGATTTTGCTGCTCAACAAGTCTTGATTCCATCAACAATGCATCAAGCCCATCTGCAAGCATAGGACACCAGGGCTCTCTGTTCCTCAGGATGCTCACATATTGCAGAACTTTCTCTGTCTGCAGGAACAGAGCAAGCTGCCCATGAGCTATAACCCATGATGTCTACAAATTCAGTAAAAAAAAAAAAAAAAAAAAACAAATCACAACAAAAACCGATAGGTCCACTCAGGGTAAGTAAGGTCATGATGCCTCTGACTTCAATGCTTTAGAGAGCTTCTAATATTTACAAATAGCAAGGTTCTAACTCTTCTCATATACTGCTGACAACTAATAAATGAATGAAATTAGGCCAATAATCATGTATGTGAAGTCAAAAAAGACCAACCATATCAACTTCAATTTATATTTAAACCCAGGAAATCCCTCCCCCAACATACAAAATTTTATGAAGTATTAAAATGAGTTTCAGAAAAAAAAAATAAGGGCAGCCCGGGTGGCTCAGCGGTTTGGGGCCGCCTTCACACCAGGGTGTGATCCTGGAGAGCCCCAGGATCGAGTCCCACGTCGGGCTCCCTGCATGGAGCCTGCTTCACCCTCTGCCTGTGTCTCTGCCTCTCTCTCTCTCTCTGTGTCTCTCATGAATAAATAAATAAAATCTTTAAAAAAATAATAATAATAATAAATAATAAAATAAATAAATAAAATAAAATAAAATAAAATAAAATAAATAAAATAAAATAAAATAAAATAAAATAAAATAAAATAAAATAAAATAGTTTCAGGGTGCCTGGGTGACTCAGTCGGTTGAGTGTCCGATTCTTGACTTCAGCTCTGGTCATTATCTCGGCATCGTGAGACTGAGCCCTGAATCGGGCTCCATGCTGGGTGTGGAACCTGCTTAAGATTCTCTCTCTCCTTTACCCTCCCCACTTCCAATCTGTGCTCTCTCCCTCTCAAATTAAAAATAAATAGGTTCGTTTCTACAAGTCACATATGAAGTTTTTTCATTACTTTTCAGTGCCACTGTATATGGTTTCAAGATTCCATTAGGAATTTAAATGACTTAAATGTTATAATGCAATTCAATTACATCAGATAAAAAGACTTCCAAAAAGAAAAGTTTCTAATGTAATTGCACTAAAAAATAAAATAAACTAACACTGATATGATCTCTTTTTTTGAGGCTACTGTCAGAAAAAGAGCACTATACTCTCTCCAAGCTGTTCCTCAGCAACAGAACTAAATAACAAAACCAGCATGGCAATCATTAGTTTACTAGACACAGAGGAGCTGTTTATTTTTTTTTTAAGATTTTATTTATTCATGAGAGACACAGAGAGAGGCAGAGACATAGGCAGACGGAGAAGCAGACTCCATGCAGGGAGCCTGATGGCAGGACTCGATCCCAGGACCCTGGGATTACAACTTGACCCAAAGGCAGATGCTCACCTGCTGAGCCACCAGGCATTCCAATGTTTACTTTAATAATAAAAGCAATTATAATGTTTAAAATATTTTAAAAGCTAGAAACCAAATGCATATTCACATTCAAATGTAGGGTGTAGTACCATGAAGAAATACAGTGGGTTATTAAATCTTTATCTGTGAAGAAAAACCATGAATTTGACCTTTTCAAATCAACACATGAAAAGTCTTGATTCTCCCAACTACTTTACATGAAAACAGATGCTAGTATTAGCTCTTCTTCAAGAATCACTTTCAGATAAATATCTTTAAAGCTTCAATTTAAAACAAAGATGAAAAAAATCTAGAACACATAAAAGGAAACTCTTTGTCACTTTCAACCATTAAGAATGTGACCAGTTTCAGTAACCTGAGTCCCATGAGAACATGAGTTTGTCCCTGTCAAATCCTTGGATTCCCCATTACCTGGCCTGGCACATGGTAAATTTAAATCTGTTGCTCTCAGCCAGTGGTGATCTTGTCACCAGGAAGACATGTGGCAATGCCTGATGATATTTTGTATTTTCAAGGCAGGACAGGAGGGCAGGGGACCAGGGGCTGGCACTGGCATCAAATGGGTGTAAGCCAGGGATGCTGCTACACATTCCAGCATGCACAGGATGGCCACACAAAGTGCCAACGGTGTTGAGGTTGGTTTCAATAACTTTTGCTGAAAGAACTGATACTTTAGCTTCCCCGCATGTAGAGGTTTTAGAAGAACATAAACAAATGAGAAAGAAAATGGAGGGGAGGGAGATGAGGGAGAGGGAGGGGGGAAGTAAAGAAAGAGGAGGACAGTCAGATGTTAAAAGAACAGCCTAGTGATTCTTGTGAAGATGTGCTACAAGAAATGCTGAAGATGTCAATATAATGCTGATTTCAATGTCTTGGCATCTGTAATTTATGACTCTTAGTAATCATCTCAAACAGAAGGCCTTTGAAAAACTGGCAATTAAAAACCACTTGGGGATGTTATAGGTTGAATTGTATACCCCCAGATTCATATATTAAGGTTCTAACCCCCAGAGTTAGGGGAGATGGAATTAGTTGAAATGAGGTTCTGCTGGAATCATATGGGCTCTAATCCAGTATGATTGGTGTCCTTATAAATATAAGGCCATGTCAAGGGACAGACACACACACGAGGCATACCATGTGGAAATGGAAGCAGCCACCAGGGTGATAGTGCTACAAGTCCAGAAACACCAAACACAGCCAGCAAACCACCAGAAGCTAGAAGAGCGTCCTGGAACAGATTCTCCCTCACATCCTCAGAAGGAGTCAACCCCGCCAAAACCCCAATTTCTGGCCTCCGGCTTCCAGGACAGTGAGACTACATTTCTGTTGTTTAAGCCACATGCAATTTGTGGTACTTTGTATGGCAGCCACAGAACTAAGATAGGGTACGTTCTGTTCTCTCAAGAAAGTTCTCTAGGATCTATGCACTCTTCTATGGGCTGATTGGTCCAGGAGCCTCACCTCAGCTTCCTGTTGCCCACAGTCACTGCTGCTTCGCTGGTGTACCATCCTCCCTCTCACAGCAGGAAGCACAAAAGGCAGGAGAGAAGTCTAATGTCTAATCATGATTTGTTTGTTGCTAAACTAATTTATATAATGCTCTGGTAATAAATTCATGATTATTTGTGTAAAATAGATATGAAATAGCCTATTTAAAATTATAATTTGGGGCAGCCCCTGTGGCTCAGTGGTTTAGCGCTGCCTTCAGCCCAGGGCATGATCCTGGAGACCCAGGATCGAGTCCCACGTCGGGCTCCCTGCCTGGGGCCTGCTTCTCCCTCTGCCTGTGTCTCTGCCTCTCTCTCTGTGTCTCTCATGAATAAATAAATAAAATCTTTAAAAAAAAAAAAAATAAAATAAAATAAAATAAAATAAAATTATAATTTGGATTTTATTAGGCTTCTTGAGAGTACTTTCCACTTTGGATAGTATCATTTCTAATAATAAAAAGAAACACCAAAAACAAAAACAGAAAAAAAAGGTCATCAGGAAATGATCCACACTGAGAAGTGCTGCCAGAGTTTTCCAGAAACCTAGAGTAGTTTGTCAGCCTAGGGTCCATCAACTCTAATGAGCTCCAAGGGGCCCCCAGAACTCCTAGGTTGTCCATGAATTTTGCATTCTTGAACACAGGTACATTTTCCTGGGGAAGGAGCAACATGCTTGTCTCAGATTCTCAAAGCATTCTATGGTCCCACCAACTAGACGAGAACTTAACCTTGCTTCAGCAATTTCCTGAAGTTCATATACCATATATGCTTAGTCTGCTGAGCTAAGATTCTGAATTAACTTTTTAAACCAAGTAAACCATTTCTGTTCAATGTGGTCACCAAATTTGATAAAGTAAATTGTATCACATTCTCACATTAGACTGATTTACCTTTTTTTTTTTTTTTGCTTTAACCTATGAAACATTGTATTAACTCTAAGTTCCCTGAAAGGTGTCTATTTTCTTTCACTGTATGATAATGGTACACTAATCTCCAACTCTCTACATCTGTAAATTACACAACGGGAAAAGAAGTAAACTTGAAAGGCAAGTTATGTTTCAGAAATCCAGGATTTTATTTTAAATTCATCCAAACACGGTGTTTCTCCTATAATACAGACTTTAAAAAGACAAGGATATAAAATATTACAGTCAGATTAGCTTCAGTACTAACTATAAAAGAATGGCATTTAGAAATTAAATATCCCAAAACAAAACAAGGAAAACTTTTTCATAAGACGCATGTGTATTTAGTAATGAGGTCTAGGTATTAATTTCCTGTGGTGCTGCAGATAAACATAATCACCGTGCTTCTAATTCCCAATATATGAGGAACTAGGGTACAAGGAAGTATCAGCGTTCTGCACCAACAAGGCAGAGTACAGACATCCTGTGGCATCTGGCTGAGCCACGAGTGCTTGTTAGGAGCACAGGCAGGATTTGCTGCTCCTCAAGGAAGCCCCCACACCCCTTGAAGCCTGAACCCAAAAGAAAAACACCACGCCCAGATGAGAAGGGGATGCCCAACCAAACACCACACTGGCAAGCCTGCCAGCCTCTCTCCTTCCCCTACCAGTCCTGCTCTTCTGGGACCATGAGCACATTCCTGTCAACCCTGACTACAAAATAAGCTTCAAGAGAACAGGCATTTTATGGGTTTGACTCTCTTCCATACAACACCTGGAACAGTGTATGGTACCTAAGGGGTGCTCAAATACTTGCTGAATAAATGAACTTTTCCATAGTTCAGCTAACAGACCTTGCAAACTGATTACATTTCACTTTCTTGAAGAATAAAGAGCAGCAGTAGGACTAGAGTCCAGCCCCACCTTTAACAGGTATGTTGGTTATGTTTCACATTTAGAAACTGGAATAATCTGTGGTTCTTAAAATGGAATCCAAGAACCTCACAGGGGTCACAAAAAGGTATTCTGGTGGGTATATGAAAATCAAAAGATGAGGTATCCTTAGAATGGCGACATCTATTTGGAGTTGGGAGTTGGGCAAGTAGAGAATTAAACTGTGGAGGTAGAACCCAAGCACGCTTTTACCTCTCCACTGACATCAGGAATGCTTGGGACTCATCACAACCACCCAGGCCACTGAAACGATACGGTTATAAAACAATAAGATGACTATTCCTCTGTGCCTTGGGTACCTAGTACTAGTTAGGGCAAAGTCTCTTCCTAAGTTGGGTCAGTTTATCTTCAGTTCAACCCGAGATCTGGCAGGTATCCTACACGTTCAAACCATTTTGCAGATGAATACTTTACAAAGTCAGTGCGAGTCCATTATTATTGGAAATATAAACTCAAATGTACAGCTTACTGCCAAGAAGTCAAACACATAGTTCAAATATGTGTAGGACATATATACTACTTTTGACAAAAAGTAATATATCTTACTATGGTGAGTATAATATATACACATACACATAAATATGAGATGTGTATATATATATATATATATATATATATATATATATATATGCATGTTTACCAGATAGACAAAAATAATTCCAAATCTTGATTCTGACACAGACAGAGTAATTCAGCAAGTTCGGTAGCCTTTCTACGGAGTTTTCTGGTCTATAAAGATAGTTATATAGCCATCTGATAGCTTTGATGAGAATTAAGTATATGTAAAGGGTGTAAAAGTTGGCTATGGTAGCTAGATGGTAGCTATAATGATGACACAAATTAAGATACACATGCATGCGGATACACAAACTCACTCCCCCCTACGCCTTCCCTACCCCTCGACCACATGGGTTCCTGCTTGCACTCTCTCCTGGAAACTCAAATATTCAAGTAGAAGGGACTATTCTCTATGATTTTGTAAAAGCAATCAAAATTAAAAATCTCTTAGCCATAAAACACTTGTCTGAAATTTTTCTACCTGAAAAATCCTTGAAAAAAAAAAAACTCTCAACTCAAATTCCTAGCCTTCAAAATAAGTATTTATGGCAAGATTGTGACATAGTGGATTTTCAAGCAAAGGTTTCCTGAGAAGTCCAAGATTGTTCTCCAAAGCAGGGCTATTGAAAGCCAAGAAACACGAGAACTGGTGTCTGCTCCCTGTTGCACAAAGGCCTGGCAGGTAAGCCACGAGGCAGCCATGGCTCTCTCTCAGGTCCTGCTTCTGTTCAGCCCAACTAAATTCAAGAGTGAGAACAGGGCCGAGTAGACCCCTCTGACACTCCTGACAATGAAAGGTTGTGACTAGAAACATCTCTCTGTTAAAACAAGTTATGCAGAAATACATTTATTTTAACAATCTTTTCTCAAACTCATCAGACTCCATAGTTAGAAATATCACCAAAGAGGGGATCCCTGGGTGGCTCAGCGGTTAGGGCCTGCCTTTGGCTGTGGCGCGATCCTGGGGTCCCCGGATCAGGTTCAGCGTAGGGCTCCCGGCATGGAGCCTGCTTCTCCCTCCTCCTGTGTCTCTGCCCCTCTCTCTCTGTCTATGTCTATCATGAATAAATAAATAAATAAATAAATAAATAAATAAATAAATAAATCTTTAAAAATATATATATCACCAATGACCACCTGTGTTGGAATATTCTTGGCCCATATACATATAGATGTATGCACTGCAGTTGGTTATCTCAGTCTAGTCCAACTCGTTAGGTGAACCACTGCCCCAAAAAGCATTCTATCCCTACACTCTCAAAGTACACTGCTTACTTACAATTTGTTAAGTCTTTATTTCTAACTATTTACTTAATGAATACAAGATTAAGTTCCACACAATCTGTCCCTCATTTTTCTGATATGTCCTTATAGGTACTATTAAGTAATTGGCTAAGAACTTCTCTGACACCGAATAGATTCTATAATCTAAACATTTTATTTTCTACTTACCAAATAGAAATGCAATAGGTAAATCAGGGTTTCTTCATGGGAGAGAAAAACGAACTATTCCTCTTCAACGATCTTAACTAAAGAGGAGAAGCAAAGGACTAGACGGGCTTATACTAAAAATTTTCTTCAAAGTATGTAAAAAATTATGACATTATCACCGTAATACATACAATAGGAGAGTTTATATTGTGGTATATATACATTAAGAAGTTAGGGGCTTCCTTTAAGAAATAAAATGGATAACATTGCAGGAGAAATATGCAAAAATATGTAATAAAGACATTTAAGATTACAGACAAAAATATCCTGTGACAAGAATCATTTTATTGAATCAATCCTATTTCCAAGTTTTAAAAAGCAATATATATATAAATTCTGAGAATATTTTATCAATTTATAACTTCACTTCTCAACAAGACATACAAAATTAGGATTAAGAATAAATATAAAATAGGGACACCTGGGTGGCTCAGTGGTTGGGCATCTGCCTTTGGCTCGGGACATGATCCCAGGGTCCCGAGATTAAGTCCCACATCAGGCTTCCAGCATGGAGCCTGCTTCTCCCTCTGCCTATGTCTCTGCCTCTCTCTTTCTGTGTCTCTCATGAATAAAATCTTTAAAAAAGAAAAAAAAATCAATATAAAATAGAAAACCAAGGTCCCAAAAATCAAGGTCCCAGAAATAGAAGCAATCTGGAAGTCACCCAAATGCCTCATTTTATAAATGAAGCAGCCAAGGCCAAGCTCAATGGCCATGCAGGTATGCTAGAGAAGTAAAACCCAGATGCCACACATCATCATTTCACCTAAAGAATTCTGAATCTTTCGATTTTTCTCATTAAAAAAAAAAAAAAAAAAAGGCATTCCTCCTGGCCGCTTTTTTAGGTCTCTAGGCAGCTTTCAAATGGCATGCTGAGCTCCGAACTGTTGCTGGTGATGCAGACATTTCCTGTCTCTGACACTACAATATACCGCCGGGTTCTTAGTAACTTTTTAGTTCAAAAGATTGCAAAGGAAATACTTTTAACAGGGCCAAGGGTATCTTTAAAAATAATGAACTATTCACATCCCTCCAATAATATGTAGGTACTGAGGGGGAAACAATGACAGTGATTCCCACTGAAATACATTCAAGTCTAACAGAATAAGCAAGTGACAAACATTCAACTCCATTTTTACAGAATTATTTCTGAGCAGTTTTAGGTTTCATGGTAAAACCGACAGGAAGGTTCAAAGAATTTGCATACACCAACCTCCACCCCACCTGGTCCCCACACATGCACAGCCTCCCTGACTATCATCTTCCCCCACTAGAGGGGTACATAAGTTACAATCAAGGAGCCTACACTGACATAACCTTCCCATTCAAATGTCCACAGCTGACATGAAGGTTCACATGTACGTCCCATGGGTTTGACGTATGACGTGTAACTATGATGACACGCACCCACCATTAGGGGATCATACACAATACTTTTAGGGACCTAAAAATCCTCTGTGCTCCGCCTATTCATCCCTCTTCACACTCCCAACCACTAATTTTTTTTTGTTGACTCCACAATTTTGCCTTTTCCAGAATGTCATTATAGTTAGAATCACATACTACATAATCTTCACAGATTGTTTTCTCCGATTTAGTAATATGCATCTAAAGTTCTTCCATGTAAAAAAAAAAAAATTTTTTTAAATAGAATAAATAAAAAATAAATTAAAAAAAATAAAGTTCTTCCATGTTTCATCATGGCTTGATAGCTCTTTTTAGTACTGAATAATAGTCCACTGCCTTGGTATGCCACAGTTTATGTATCCCCTCACCTACTGTAGGACAACTTGACTGCTTCCAAAATTTGGAAATTATAAGTAATCCTGCTATAAACATCCATTTTTATATGGACATAGCTTCAACTCGTTTGTGTAAATACCAAGGAGTGTGACTGCTGGACTATATGGTAAGTATATTAAGTATTGTAAGATACCACTAAACTGTCTTCCTGAGTGGCTGTACCATTTTGCATTCCCACCAGCAACGAAGGATTCCTACTTCTCCGCATCCTCACCAGCATATGGTGTTCTCAGTGTTCTGGATTTTGGTCGTTGTAACAGGTGTGTAGTGATATCTCACTATTGCTTAAATTTGCATTTCCCTGATGACATATGCTGTGGAGCATCTTTTCATCTGCTTATTCGCCATCCATAGATCTTCTTTGGTAAGATGTCTACTAAGATCGTAGGCCCATTTTTTAATCAGGTTGTTTGTTTTCTTATTATTGAGCTTTTTGTATATTTTAGATAATACTCCTGAACCAGATATGTCTCTTGCAAATATTTTCAACCAGTCCGTAGTTCATCTTCTAATGGTCTTGACAGTGTCTTTCACAGAACAAACCTTTTAATTAATTAAGTCCATCTTACCAATTTTTCTTTCATTGATCAGTATTTTTTTCAAGCTTTGGAGTAGAAACTAAAATGCCACTGCTAAAAAACAAAGTCATGTAGGTGCTCTACTATGTTATCTTCAAGTTTTCCATTCCACATTTAGGAGTTAATTTCCATTCCATTTTAAGTTAATTTTTGGTGAAGGGTTAAGATGGGTATCTAGATTCTTTTTTGTTATTGTTGTTTTGGTTTTTTGTATGTGAATGTCCAGTTGTTGAAGAGACCAGCATCATTTGTTGAAGAGACCATCCTTACTCTAGTGTGATGCCTTTGCTGCTTTGTCAAATATGAGTTGATTACATTTAGGTAAGTCTACTTCCAGGCTTGGTATTCTGTTCCACTGATCTATTTGCCTATTTTTCACCAATACCTCATAGTTTTATTACTTTAGTTTTATAGTAAGTGAAGGTATTAGGTAGTATCAGTCTTTGTTCTCCAACTTTGTTCTCCTTCAAGACTGTGTTGGCTACTCTGGGGCTTTGCCTCACCATATAAACTTTAAAATCAGCTTGTTCATATCCACAGAAAAACTTGCTGGGATTTTCATTGAAATTGCATTTAATAAACAGATCAGGGCAGCCTGGGTGGCTCAGCGGTTTAGTGCCGCCTTCAGCCCAGGGCCTGATCCTGGAGACCCAGGATCGAGTCCCATGTCAGGCACCCTGCATAGAGGCTGCCTCTCCCTCTGCCTGTGTCTCTGACTCTCTCTTTCTCTCTCTCTCTCATGAATAAATAAAATCTTAAATAATAATAATAATAATAATAATAATAATAAACAGATCAAGGTGGAAAGAACAGACATCTTGACAACAGTGAGTCTGCTCTTCGTATGCATGAATATGGAATATCTTTCCATTTATTTAGTTTTTTAGTTTCCTGCATCAGAGTTTTGTCATTTTCCTCAGATTTTGTATATATTTTCCTAGAGTTTTTTCTAAGTATTTCATTTTTGGGGGGTACTAATGTAAACAGTATTAGATTTTTTATTTAAAATCCCCTCACTCATTGCTGGTACCAGGAAAGCAATTGATTTTCACATATTAGGTTTATATCCTACAACCCTGCTACTCTTGCCTACTATTCAGTCCAGGAGTAGTTCTGTTGATTCTTTCAAGTTTTCTACAGACGTTCATGACATCTCTGATAGAACTTTTATTTCTTCCTTCTTGTTCTGTGTACTTTAATATCTCCTTGTCTTACTGCATTAGCTGGAATTTCCACTACAATGTTGAAAAGGAGTAGTGAGAAGGAACATCCTTATCTTGTACCTGACCTTAGTGAAAAAACGTCAATTTTCTCACCATTAAGTATGATGTTATCTGTAGGGTTTTAGTAAATAGTGACATTGGCAAAAGGGCAAAGCATGGAGTTCAAAGGTTCTGACCCTCCACATAAATTCTAAAAAATGATCAAAAACTGTCCAAATCAACTTTGTCAGAATTCTTAAAAATAGCCAAATGCTAACAGCAATGAGAGATACTGAGTCCAGAAAATTTCAACTTAAAAAGAAAAGAGCTTTGCACATTTTTACTTGCTTTTGCCTTGTCCCCTCCCTTGCTCAGCAGTGGTCCTGAGGATGGCAGCCCATTCTCAGTGTTGGACTCTGGTCTCTGGTTGCAAAGAAAGCATAGCAGACCTAATGTCAAAGAATTCTGGCGGTCTGTTTTGACCTGCCTGGGGGCTTACCCGGGGGACTCACCTGAGGTCTAAGATTTCTTTCACCTGACTCAGAACCCTCTCAGGCACAGAGTGGCTACTGAAAACACATTCCAGAAAAACACTGAGAAGCAAAGGAATCACCCACACCCGGGGTGGGGAGGCAGCCAATGGCAGAACACTTAACAGTTGAAACAAACAACAGATGCACTGAAAGCCTAGGAAGAAAAGCAAGGGAGAGATTCTTTGGGGAAGCTGGACACTGGAAGTTTCCACTTACACCAGGGAATTAGAGAGGCACACATGTCCAGGACAGGACACATGCTCAGAAGAGAGCTGAGAAGAGCCTACAACATCACGTTCGGACCTCTGACTGGTGGTATTCAGGCTCAATGCAAACGGAAAGCAAAGACCAAGACAAAACTGTCAACCACAAGGCTAACCATCAGAGAGTGCCCCAACACAGGGCCAGTATCAAAGGCAGGGAGAGCTTTTCTTTTTCCTTTCTTTTGGCTCCAGACATTCACTGAGATCTCTATCAACACACTAGTTGACCACACTTAAAAGACTTCAGGAACCCCACATGATAAACAGCAGTTTAGAAAAATAGTTTTCCTAAAGAAATAAAATTTTTTTTATGTTCACGCAAAAAATCTGCACGTGAATGTCTAGAGTAGCTGTATTCAAAATTATCAAAAACTGGAAACAACCACGTGTCTTCAATGGGAGAGTGGTTAAGCTGGTTCAACCATATGACACTATTCAACTCAGCAAGAAAACATTAAAACAAAAAACAGAAAACCTACTGAGACATTGCAGCAACTTGGGATGCCTCTCTAAGGCTTTATGCTGAGTGAATGGTATAGAATCCCATATACATGACTTTCGGAAAAGACAATACAATAGTGATGGAGAACAGACTGGAAGTTGTCATGGACTAGGAATGGAAGAAAGATGTCACTCTAAAGGGGCAGCACAAGGGGTTTCTTTGGAATACTGGAATTGTGTATTGTGACTACGGCAGCAGTTCCATGAATTTAATATAAATAAATTCATGGAAATGTACACATGCACACCCAAAAACTTAGAGTATCATTTCAGTCCTCCTCATGATCAAGAAACAAAAAAATCTGAGTAACTCTCATAAGCAGTGCTAACAGAAAGAGAAATAACTATATGATAGATACGCTGGTCTCTATTGAAGTATTTTGAAGTAGGTCAGGAATTATTCCCTGGAATTTAGATAGGTCTCCTTAAGCTATCCTTCCCAATTCTGCATGTCTTTTAGTTCTTAATTTCCTTCTCTTTTAAAAAATGTTTATTTATTTTTAGAGAGAATCTCAAGCAGATTCCCCTGCTGAGCACAGAGCCTGATGCAGGGCTCCATCCCAAGACCCTCAGATCAAATCAAGAGATGCTTAACCAATGGAGCCACGCAGAAGCTCCTTCCTCATTGGTAACTTCTCAACACCAAGTATTCTACTAGCTGGCCTGTCACCAAGCAAGATTACTCTCTCTAGACAACACGAGCACTGGAGTAACTAGAAAGCTGTCTCTTCAAATGCAAACTAATAAATTAGCATTATCAGTAATGAATTGGAGTGTAACCAGTAATGAATTGGATTAAGATGAATCAGAAACCTGGTAGCTCCTCCAAGTCATTGCCACACCTATTTGACAGCTAGGTGTGCACAAAAGCTTGAGCTTGAGCTTTTTATATAAATATAAATAAACATAATGACCAAAAAAAGGACAAGACTAGTAAAATAGATTAAATCTATTTCATAAAAGAAAGAATGCATCACACTTTACAGAATGTTCTAAAAAGTTACCTAGGAAGTGAGTAACCATGAATCAAATTCATTTTCCTAACCATTTTTATGATAAAAATAGATCCATGTTTTCCTGGAAATAGTCTGAAAAAAGAAGTAAAGCCACATATTTTAAGTGATTATGATTTTGTCATAAAATAATAACTATAATAAAGTCACACAGCAGAAGTGCTAAGTAAACACTGACATTTTAAATTCAATAATCTACATATTAAAAGAAAATTGCTAGTTTAACTGATCAACGAACTGAGAAAAATCACACACACACGCACTAACTACTTCTCCAGCCCTCTCTCTGGTTGCACAGATTCTCCTGATGATATTTTGCAGATGTTTTACAAACATACATGTACTAATGTGAACTGAAAGAAAGAGGAGAGAGAAAGGTAAAAGTGGCGGTAACTCAAAATGTAGCAAGCAGCACTTCTGTCAATGGAAGTAGGCAGAAGAGTAAAGACCCAGCAGCAAATATTTGAGTACTTTGATGTGTCTAGGCACTGCAAACAAGTTTGAAGATGCTGCCGCTGCTCTCAACTTACCATCTTATAGATTATTTTATAAAGTTTAAAAATACAAGACAGAAACCATTAAATGCTAAATTTTGTATTAGTAAGTAGAAGAGCAAAAGCATTCCCATGCTAATGAATTCTAACAGTTCCTATTTATAGAGCTCTTAGGAGGTGCCAGGTTCTAAGCACTGTTTCATATATTAATCTTCCCAACATCTACCCCTCCTCTTCCCCTGTCCTTCTTCTCTCCCCTATCCTGTTCTTCTTCTCCTTTTCCTTTTCCTTCACTTTACAAACTAGACAACCGAGGGTCAGAGAGATTAAAAGATTTGTCCAAAGTCAGACAATTAGTAAACAGAATTAAAATCTAGTGAGTAGGATGCCTGGGGGGTTCAGTGGTTGAGCGTCTGGCCTTCAGCTTGGGGTGTGATCCTGGGGTCCTGAGATCGAGTCCCCACATCGGGCTCCCTATGTATGGAGCCTTGCTTCTCCCTCTGCCAGTGTCTCTCATGAATAAATAAATAACATCTTAAAAGAAAATAAAACCCAGTGAGTATTAACTGGCTTGAAATACAACAATAATATAGTCTTTATTTTTTCTTTCCCCACTCGAGATCTCCAAATCTCGTGAGGGTATCACAAACACGTGTGTGAAGTATGTTGACAGGGAGTCATACAGGGCTTCCAGGGAGTGGTGATGCCTGAACTGAGTACTGCAAGACTAACGGGCCTGGCCAGAGGGAGAGGGAAGGCCTTCAGGAAAAGGAAACAGAACAGGTCAAAGACTGGACTGGGTGCCAGGCATGCTGCAAGTTAACTCAATCACATCTTTAAAAAAACACACCAGCAAAAAAACGGCAGCATGAGCAAGTCACAATCCCATTCCCATTCCCCTATACTGCTGGCGGGAGTGTAAATTGGTACAATCACGCTGGAAAGGTATCTGACAGCATCAAGTGAAGGTGAACACATCCATGCTCTGGGATCCAACAATTCCACCATCAAAACACACCCAGTCCTGAACATGCAAGGAAGCACCACTTCCCACTGCCAAAACTGAAAACACCAAATGTCAATAGTTGAATCAAGAATAAGTTGATCCATCATCCACTAGATTACCACACAATGAGAACAAACAAGCTACAGCTACATGCAACAAAATGTGTGAAGTGCACAGAGGGTTGGACAAAAAGAAACGAGAGTCTAAAGCCTAAGTACTGCAAGATTCCACCTGTAAAAAGGTAATGTTCTTGAATTACCATCTGTAGGAAGTCAGAAAAGTGGTCATCCTGGGGTAGTGACCGGAAGGGGGCACGACAGGAGCTTTGGTATTATTATTACCCCCACTTTTGGTCAAGGAAATGAAGATTCAGAGAGGTTATGTTACTTACAATGAGTAAGTGGTCGAAACGGCATTTGAATCTAGATATATGGAATTTCTAAAAATATACAGCCATGGGTTATAAGCTTTTTCCCTGCCACATAAACATTTACTACTTCTAAACCATTCCCAATCTCTCCCTACATTCAACAGACTCAGTAACTAGCGTGTCTTAAAATTACTTTTAAAATACTATTCTTAAAAATCATCATTTATTAAGGGCCTACTAAGTGCCGGGCATTTTATCAGCCCTTTCTCAATAAGGATATGGGAGTTCAAGAGATAAATAATCCAGGGTCACATAGCTTAAAAGTACTAAGCTTTTTTGGATTTGGATCCAAATCCAAAGCTCTACATACCATATTATGTTCCCAACTTTCACTTTATCTTATTGTCAGTGATCTATTTAACTGCTTTGACCTCAAGATTCTGTTTCTTTGAAAGTCAAGATTCTCTAACTTATTCACTTTTCTATCATCTGCTCTAAATAAAGGGCCTAGCACACACCAGGTGCTCGAAAGAAGAACTAAGTAGTTCACAGGTACAATTTCCTCCAAAGATAAAAAACAAAGGTCCTATTATACTATGTAGGTGCTTTATTAGATCACTCAACTAATATTCACCAAATGCCTACTATGTCCTCAGAAACCTTGACATTTTGTAGAGAGAAAAACTAAAAACACACTATTCTCTTACAAAGTTTATAGGGCCAGGCTTGTCCAACAGAGTAGCTACTACCATGTGATCACTGAGCAGGTGTTCCACCAATGGAGCCACCCAGGCACCCACAGGGCCTGCTATTCTTATCCTCTTTCCTGATGAAACACTGGAGACAAAGGTAAGGGATTTGCCCAAGAATATAAGGCTTATCACTGGCAAAATACAGACTCTAGCCAGGTTTTTCAGACCCCTCCTAGTGCTTCAGAATAAGTTGACTACTCTACATTAGTTTCCTGGAGCTGCCATAACAAACCACCACAAATGGGGGTGGGGGGGCAGGCTCAAACAACAGAACTTCATTCTCTCACAGATGTAGAAGGCCAGAACTCAGAGCTAGGCAGGGCCAGAAGTGCTCCCTCGGAGGGGCCTCAGGAGAATGCTTCTAGCTGCTCCTGACCTAGAGCCTACTCTCTGCTTCTCCTGATACCCTGTCCCCTTCACGCTGCCACTACCTCCTCTTTCAGCTGTGTTATCGCCCTGTCTCTTCCTTACAGAGACACTCATCATTGGATTTAGTGCCCATTTGAGTAATCCAGGATGAACTCATCTCAAGATCCTTGACTTGATTACACCTGGCAAAGATTCTTTTTCTGAATAAGGTCACAGCCACAGTTTCTGGGCTCAGGAAGTGGACACATGGGGAATAGGGGGTGGAAATACCGTTCAACCTACTACCCTTACCTTTAGTCCCTAGGGCCTCTGGTCTGAACAGCAGTTTGGCTCTGTCTTCCAGTTCCTAAGCCCTAGCTTTTGTTCCCAGAAATGATAAAAACAAACACTCTGATGACTGATTAGCGAAAAAGAAGAATTTGGAGTCAGGCAGAGCTGGACCCAAAAAGTTGCCTTAACATTTGGTAACTGTGTGACTCTGGATAAATTATTTAATCTCCCTGGGTCTCAGTTTTATCTTGATAAAATAACACCTGCCTGATAGGGATTTATGATCATTACATTTTTTTAGCATTTTATTTTTTAAGATTTTATTTATATATTCATGAAAGACACAGAGAGGCAGAGACATAGGCTGAGGGAGAAGCAGGCTCCTCACAGGGAGCCCAATGTGGGACTCGATCCCAGGACCCTGGGATCACAACCTGAGCTGAAGGCAGACACTAAACCGCTGAGCCACCCAGGCATCCCATGATCATTAAATTAAAAAAAGAAAAAAGGAAACCATCCACATTGTACAGTATTACCTTGGCCCCAACTTCTTTCTCAGATTTATGTTTTCAGTCAAATGATATCTGGGGTTACATCACAGAGCAAATGATATTTAGAAAGCTCAGCACACATCTGTTGTATACAGCCTTAAGCAAATCAATGGTATAAAAATCTGAATTTACTAAAGAATGAGTTACTGTACGCTTTACAGAAAGTTCCTTGCTTTACAAAAGAATTCAACATTTACATTTACCTTCAATACCAAATCAAATCTGCAAACCTTTGTTAAAGATTGGCTTGCTCTGCAAACAGCTTATGCCCAATAAATGTTTTATTAGAAAGAGTTACACCTGCAGGGTGCCGAGGTGGTTCTGTTAGCATCTCAATCTTGATTTCAGCTCAGGTCATAATCTCAGGGTCTTGAGATGGAGACCTGCTGGGCTCCACGCTGGGCGTGGAGACTGCTTAAGATTCTCTCTCTCTCCCTCCCTCCACACCCTCTCTGACACTCGCACACACTCTCTCTCTTAAAAAAGAATACACCTGAATAAACGGTGGCAAATTTGCAGTTTCTTACTAACCAAACCCTTTCTCCTACTATAATTGATGCCACAAGTAAGAAAGAATACTCAGTTTGACTTGCCAAGTTGGAATCACAAACTTACAACATGGTTTTCTTCAAAGAGAGCTGAACCAGACAGACACCTTACTTGTGGGTGATCTTTATTTGCTGATGTTTACTAATTGGTTTTTGAAGATACTATTGGTCTTAAGATATTTTTGACCCACGTATCCTAAAAACATTAAAGTTACATAGGGCAAAGAGAAATACCATCAGGAAAATATTCTTAAAGGCGGTTTGGCTCAAGAAATACCATTGACAGTAACTCAGGACTCCATCCTACATGCTGAAAACACTGGAAATAGGTCATGTCAAAGAGTGTATAGTCCAAGGTGACTGTGGCCTACAGCAGTCCCTACAAACTAATAGACTCTCCTTTGAACATCTTATACTTAGCTATATTTTTTAAAAGGCAGAATCTTTTTAATAACCGCATAAATATCATGCTAAAAAAATGAACGTAGAAAAAAAAGACTATTAATCTGGTCTGACATCTAAAACATGCAAATTTATGATTACACTCTTCCTAATGTTTAAATGTAGTTGCAGCCACTAAAGAAACAATCAAAATAAAGGGAAAAGTCCCTGGTAAAAGTTAATGTAATGCACATAATGTGTATTGCTGTCCACTCTCAAAAACACATATATGAAATTACAATTCTCATTATTTTGCTATTTTACTATCAAGAAAATAGCCTATTTTATCTAAGATGAGCAATGTTTTCAGAATCAAAATCAATCTTCCCCAAGTGCCACTTAATTTTAAAATAGGAATAACAATTTTCTTTAATAAAAGCCATAAGCTGCCATCTCCACCCAAAAGAGTCTTCATGGTTTAAGACCCAAGCTATGTAGGATCTTTTAGTACATCAATTTTCCTAAACATTGACTTAAGTCTCTCTCCACAATTAGCATGATCCTTAAAAGCACAACTACATCGTATTCATCTTCTTATCCCCAGAGCCTGTAATTACTGCTGATTCTTGTTAGTATAAAGTCAACACAAACAGTAAATTAGCAAATACTGAACCATTCATCCCCCCCAAGGGGAAATACAAGGTTAGGTTCCTGTGAACTTATAGTCACAACATTTTCATCAACTGATCAACACAAAACCTTGTTTTATGTGTGTGTCTACTTGAAGGCACCTTATTTAACACAGTGTTGATTCACGAACACGGAGCTCCCTGCTAACATCACTCTAACTCCAGCCTGAACAAGGCTTGTGTAACATCTGTATTTTGTCCATAAGGCACATCACAGGCTTTCTCTGCTTAAGAATAGACTGCGCTTCAGGCCTAGGCTTGGGGGCCATTTTAAACAGCCAAATCACAAATAAAAAGCACAAGAAAGAGAAAAACATGGCATCACATATACTGCAAAAAGGACTTTTGTTTACAGTATGCAAAGTGAAACAAGAAGGCAGAGTGTTGCATTGTTTGACCTCAGCTTGGAATGCGCACATAGGGTGAGTCATATTTTCCGCTGCTCTGAGTATGCACATGTCCACGAATGACAGTAAAAGCATGAATATTGATTCTGGGGTCACAAATAAATTTTAGTGAGTAGACATCTGAAAATACAAAATCCTCAAATAATGAGGACTCTCTTTTCACATAGTAGGCATCTGACAAATGTTTTAGAACTGAATAAGTGCTCTCATTACTTCCAGTAACTTCATTAATAATACTTATTATTAAAACAATAATATTCTTTTGATCCCATCTAGGACATGCCTGTTTTACACTGAATTCAGAACCACCCTGGACTAGGAGCAATCAAGCTAACAACCTGAGTCTGTGGGTACCAAGTCCTCTGCAAACAGGTTACTTTCTTTGTTGATTCTACTAGCTCTTCGCTGAACAGCACATGCCATAATATTTTGTTGGGAAACTAAGGAATCATGTCTTGCCAGTAGACTGGAACAAGATATTACACACCACTGAGATATTTAAAACATTCTTTCCTGTGCTTAGGCGTCAATCTCACCGCTATGAATAAAGTTATCACTCAGGGGAACGTAAGGTCAGAATATTGACAGAATGTAAGTCCTTTTCACACTTTGTCCTTGGAAACAGTTCTCTAACTGGTGACTGTAGTCATTTTTAAACACTATGATACCCCTGAGAAGCATCCTACTTCACCTTGTAGACAAATTGATTTTACTCTTGAAACAAGTTCTCATTCATAAGTGTTCAGCACCAGCTGACCTGCCTGTTGTTCTGTTTGTCTCAAAATCCATAGTCCTTCTACGTGGTGCAGCAAATACAAGAGAAGTTTTCAACCATGTGCTCCCAATTCAGCTTTTCCACTTCAAATCATGTACATACCCCTCAACTTGCTACCATGCCGTCAATGTCTTTGCCCCCCACAAATAACAGCTGCTAATTCTTAACAATCCACTAGCCGAATCCTGCCTGGTGACTAAAGAATGCCATGATTAGGAACACGGCATCGGAACTCTGCACACTGCACGGAAGCCGCAGAAGACCCTAGAACTGGATGCTCAATCCTTCTTTCACGCAAAGACTTAAGTACAAACACAGCACATCAGGCTTCTTGAGAGTTTCATGAGTGTCTCCTCTAAGTTCAAAACCTCTAATTCCTGTTTAATTTACAGGATAAAATGCCACCTGTTGAAGACACACCTGCCAGGGTTTGTCTCTGAGCTCTCCCACTTCCTGAGCTACCGAGTGAGTTAGTTAACCTTTCTGCGCCTCATTTCTCATCTGTAAAATGGAGATGACACTGGTATCTATATCTATACCTGTTTTAAGGACTAAACAAGAATAATAGATGAAAACCATTTAAAAGAGCGCTCAGGAAATGTTAGCTCTTGCTAACAGACAAATATAAAACATTAGTTTATACAACAGTCAAAAGACAAAATACTGTGTTGCTGTAAAAGTGGCCTCAATAGAACATCATAGCTTAAGAATGGAGCTGTAGAAATTCAGTGGCATTTCTAAATTCCCAAAACACTTTTTTCAGCTTCCTTGGTGACAAAAATATAGACATTAAACAGATATTCATGGTTCTAATTGGTTGTACATGCTGATGATTGTAATCTATAATTCTCATTGCCAACTTTATTCAACTAGTGTGTATTGAGAAATGTAAGTTTAGGTGATAATGTAAAACTTGCATTTCACTAATCTGAGCTGATCTCAGAATTAATAATAATTTTTTATGTAAAATGAGCTAGGCTATTTAAGTTTACAGGTCTTTCATTTTGCTATGGGCACCTTGGGGTCCCTTTTTTTTTTTAACAAGGCAGGCATAAAATCACAGGTTTAAATGTTACCTTTCCTCCTTAGGATTTCAGAATGAGTCATTTACATAGTTAAGCAGACATTTTACAGTATGACATATTGCTAGGACTTTATCACTATAATGACAATTTGGCTCTAGAACATGTTCTGTCTGGATTTTTTTTTTTTTAAATCAGTAGAAAGAATATGTTTAGCATATGTACCAGCAGATTATCACCAGTCTTGAACGGTTAAATCTCATGAATCTAATATTTCTCCATATTCCAATATAAATGCCAGTAAGTATGTTGACACAAATGGCCTGCCAGATGTTAAGCGTTGCTGAATTGATCCCCATCCATGGTCAGTCTTTCCCCTTTCCCAGTAGGTTCATAAAGATATAGTGATATTGATGACAGTGTATATAAAAGCTTTTCTATAGAAGACCACTGAACTACCCCTTTCATCAAATTTGCCACACTTATTTTTTCGTAAAAAAAATAGCAAATGTGAAGCCTTGTAAGGAAGGAGTAACAAACATATCATAGAATATCATGCATAATGAATTAAACATATTTTCGCTAACAAACATTCATTTCTGCCAAACAATTCAGAAATAATGCTAAACTGTTTAAACAGACAGGAATCTGGCCTACAGTCAAGAAAAGCAATAATATATTTAAAAAAGAAATACTTCAGTAGAGCTGCTTTTTGAGACAAAGAGCCTTTTCCCGCTCTGGCACAAAATGTGGGAAAGGAGCCAAGGTGCTACTTATCAGCTGTTTGACATCAGAGGAGGACTGTGTGCGTCAGCCGGCCCAGTAGGGACCCCTGGCTTATGGCAACGGCCCATGTGCTTCTTATCTTATCAGTTTAAAGTGTCTGGCACTTCAACCACTGCTGTGTGAACCTAAGAGGAAGGGAGGTGTGTAATTGTGAGGGTAGGGTGTAGACTAAAGTTGTGAGCTAAGCAGGTTTGAGCAACTTATTAACGAAACAAACAGTCCAACATATTATATTAATCATAACAAAAGATCTGGCTCTCAAACTCAACCTTTAAAGAAAGTTTTTTTTTTTTTCAAGATATTTTAGTTATTTATTTGAGAGCGAAAGAGCATGAGCTGGGATGAGGGAGGGGGAGGGTAGAGGGAGAAGCAGGCTCCCTACTGAGCAGGGGAGACTGACAAAGGGCTAGATCCCAGGACCCCGGATCATAACCTGAGCAGAAGGCAGACGCTTAACTTCCAGACACCCTGAGAAAGTACTTCTTTTCAAATAGGTGCTCTACCTCTATGACAACTGCCTCTACTTACACAAATATATGTCACAGTTATAGTTTCAGAAAAGTAATTCCATTATATTCCATTTAGAAGAGTTAAAGAGAAAGCAATTTTTAGAAAATACACATGTAGCACTTACATTAGCTCCATTAAAATATGTGTTTGGGAGCTGCGGATGAGATTAAAACTACTTTCAAAAAAAAAAAAAAAAAAAAACTACTTTCAAGTGTCCACCAATGTTTGATCTCTAAAAACAAGTTCTGAAAGGCAGGCAGAAGTACAGTCAATGCTCAGATGGGGCTCAAACAGCCACATTATTTAAATCAGGATTGAGGGGCAGCCCAGGTGGCTCAGCGGTTTAGCGCAGCCTTCAGCCCAGGGCGTGATCCCGGAGTCCTGGGATCGAGTCCCACAACAGGCTCCCTGCATGGAGCCTGCTTCTCCCTCTGCCTGTGTCTCTGCCTCTCTCTCGCTCTCTGTGTCTCTCATGAATAAATAAATAAAATCTTAAAAAAAAAAAAAAACCAGGATTGAGAAATTCCTGAAGAGAAAAACTGCCTTATAAAGACTACCCACAGATATCTTTTAAAAACAGTTGATTTTAAAAATACCTTAAATTTTAAATAGTAAGAAAAAACATTTGCTAATTAAAAATTTTACCAATGTAATAAACCTGTATCTTTCATATCCAAGAAAAAAGATTTTTATTTACCAGGTTCAATTCAGCTTGTATGTTAAATAGTTCTGTATTAAAAATCTGATGTGTTATACCATGATTTACACCTATCTCAAAATAGTATACTTCACAAACCACACCATCAACCTGGTTATATAACCAATAAAACAGACTTATGAAATTACATTAATCCTACTGTTTATTATTCCTTCAAGCTTACCTGTTAAATATCATTAATTTGCACCCAGATACTCTGGATAGGAAGTCACGATGTTATAAACCATGAAGAGGTAGAAAAGTTCTTCTCTTCTTCCAGGACAAAAATCCCCTCACTGAGCCTCCCTTCTGCTATGGGCTGAAAATACCCTCCCCAAAACTCCCGTTGGAGCTCTAACCCTCCATGTGATGCTCTGGACATAGAGGCTCTTGGGAAGTGATTAGGTCATGGGAATGGGACCCCCATGGTGGGATCCAGTACCCTGTGAGAGGAGATGCCATGTGAGAGCCATCTGCAAGCCAGGAAGAGAACCCTCATGAGGACCTGAGAGAGCCAGTATCTCTGTGTTGAACTTCCAGCCAGGACTGTGAGAAATGAACATCTGTTGTTTCAGCCTCTTCCCCCTCCCCACCCCCACCGTGGTTCAGGACACTATCACATCAGCCCCGTGGACCAACATGTCTTGTCCTAACCTTTCATCCCTACCGTGTCTGCTCTCTGCCCCCAACTGGACACTTTCATCCCTGCGCACATGGCTTGTGGACCACCTGAACTGACTTCTCGCCCCGACCCCCCGCATAGTTTGAAAACCTTTGCCTGCAAGATGCCTTAGCTACCACCACACAATCCCCCTGCTTGTCCCTGCACCAGGTAAACCCAATCATTCAATTCCTTCCACCCGCCTTTCTAATTGTTTGGAGAAAAACACGCAGCTCTGTCGATTCCTTTATTTCTCCCCAGAGGACTCCCTGTCCTGTCCCCAAGGCTGCTGCATTTCTCCCAGGCATCCACACATATCATCATCTCCCTGACACACAGCTTGACCTTTGCATTCCTGAGAGGCTCCTTTCCTTTTCCTCTCTGACATCTCTCTGAACTTTAACCTGCTTTCTGTGCTCTCCCTCGTCGCTGCCAGCTCTGCCCATGGGGTTGGGGGATCCCCATGTCCCTCCTCTTCTCACAGACCCTGAAGATGCTCAGGCTGCCACCCAGCCTGAAACCACAGCAACACAACCTCGCACAAGCCTGGTACACTCGTCACACATTCTAGTTTTCCTTTTTTCACCACCAAAGCCGGCACTTCCTATGGTGTCCTTCATTCTGATTTGGCCTTAGTCACCACGCTGTGACATCAGTCCCCCAGCACTGCCCTGAGACTACTTTGGGAAATACATGCTAAACTGCCCTGGGCGGTCCAATGTCATGAGCTTTGCCTTCATCTCCTCCACCTCGGCAGTATCAGTTCTTATTAACCCGTCCCTTGCTTTCTAGATACTTTCTCCTCTGTGACACAGCAGAGAAGGTCAGTTAGCCAACAATCGACTTGCCTAAAGCAAACAAATCGTAAACAGGCCAACCATCCTAAGAAAAGTCAGATGGGGACGCCTGGGTGGCTCAGTGGTCAAAGCACCTGCCTTCCGCCCAGGGCATGATCCTGGAGTCCCAGGATCGAGTCCCACATCCAGCTCCCTGCATGGAGCCTGCTTCTTCCTCTGACTGTGTCTCTGCCTCTCTCTTTCTCTCTCTCTCTCTTTCTGTATCTCTCATGAATAAATAAATAAAATCTAAAAAAAAAGTCAGAAGCCAACAACAGTTTCATAGAAACCTTTAAAAAGCTGTTAAAACTAACCTGTATGATATTCAACGTTATCAACGTTTTCACTCAACCAAAACCCTGCCAACCACGCTGTGGGGAGCTGACCGAAGGCTCAGAAATTTCAGGGTATGAATGACACAAGTTGTGGTCAGCGATAATTTTGTGATAAACTGGCAGATGGACACTTAGAGCTGCAGAGCACTAATTTGCTATCTACCTAAGTGACCCTTCCAAGTTTCTTTTGCTGACTTCGAGACTACTCACCTGTTAAAATGTGGGATTTCCTCTCTATCCTCATTCTACATTCTTTTCCTTCAAAGTCTTCTCTACCCCCATATTTTCAACTCTCTGTGGATGACTTCTATATCTATACTTTGAGCTTCTAAACAAAACAAAACAAATAATTATCAGATAACTGACACCTTATCTTCTCGAATCTTGTCCCTCTCAGGCAGCTCTATCTCTAGGTGGATCCCCCACAGCCAGCTGTCTAAGCTCAACATCCTGGCCATCCAGCCCTCCGCTCTCTCCCCCCACACTAGTTCAGGTGTGGATGGATCCATCCTGCCATCTAACCATCCTGCCATCCAACCATCCTGCCATCTAACCATCCAGCCATACTGCCATCCAGCCATCCTGCCCTCCGCCTTCTCCCTCCACACTCGCTCGGGTGAGGATGCATCTATCCTGCCATCTAACCATCCTGCCATCTAACCATCCTGCCATTTATCCATCCTGCCATCCTGCCATCTTGCCCTCTGCTCTCTCCCACACCACACTCACTCAGGTGCAGATGCATCCATCCTGCCATCTAACCATCTTGCCATCTAACCATCCTGCCATCCTGCCCTCCTGCCCTCCTGCCCTCTGTTCCCTCCCTCCATGCAGGTGCAGATGCATCCATCCTGCCATCTAACCATCATCTTGCCCTCTGCTCTCTCTCTCCACACTCGCTCAGGTGCGGATGCACTGCCCAATCCTGCTCGGACGGCTCCCATGACACACCTGCACCCTTCCAGCCTCTCCCATCCCCGCCGTCACTGTCTCAGGTCAGGACACCAGTGGGCATCAGCGGAGGTCGCTGTGGCCACTTCAGGGCACGCCCTGCCTGGGCGCCTGAGTCCCCGCGGTCACCACAGCCCTGCCCATGGTACCGCTGACCACGGCCGCATCTACCTGGCCCCCGTCCCAGCCGCACTCGCCGACCCCGGAGCTGCCCCACCGCGTCCCGCTCTAGGACACACGTGGCTGTCTGGGTTGCAGCCACTGGGAACCGCAGGCTGACGCAGGCCTCCTCCCTCTCGGGGCTGAGTCCTCGCCTCACTCGGCAGCACGGTGCTGGGGCACAGTGGGCCGGGGGGTGGTGCCCAAGGCCGCCCCGAATGGCAAGGCCCACCCAGCCCCAGCCCGGGCATCCCTCGCCCCGGTGCAAGTGTGCAGCACGCGGCCTGGGGGCCCGCGGAGGAGCCCGAGGAGTCTTCTCCACCTGTCACGGGCACGACGCCTCCGTCCAAGCACCCTCCGTTAGAGCTCGGGCTAAGGAGACGGGAGCACCTGCAGGACCCCGTGCCCGTGCACCTGCCAGGCCTCCTCCAGCTCCTCGGGCCTCCACCCTCCCTCACCCTGCCTACAGGGAGCTCGGGGAGTCCACGTGGAAGGCCGTGCAGCGACCCCCAGACCTCGTGCTCCTTCGAGGTCCCCCGAACAGGTGCGGGCCAAGGGAAGCCTGCACCCTCTGGTTCGGCTGGCCCAGGTCTCCTGGCTCCTCCCCGCGGGGGATCCCCAGCGCCACGTCCGAGTGATACAATGACCCCATTGTAGCACGGGGGCAAAAATGCATCTTAAGCAAAAGGACCTGTTTCAGATTCGTAGTGAGACCTACAGCACTTAGAGCTCCTCACTGTCTCAAAACGAAGTGGAGAACCCTCGGAGGGAGGGAAGCACCCCCATGACCTGGTGGCCAGCACGCCCTGGCCTGTGCCCTCCTGATTCCATGACAACCGTGAAAACAGAGACCTCTGCGCCCTCCGCCCTTTGCGGACTGGACGGACACCAACCTCGTCTGCTTTTGTTCTCGCGTGTGTGTTGTGATGTCCACCCACTGCTGCGTTCAAGAGCCACCTGCCTGAATGTGTCCCCCCGACCCGCCCGTGAGCCTCGGCTGAGATGCCAGCAGCATGCCTGCCGGAATCAGGTGCTTCAGGTGCTCGAAGCGGCGTCAGCGACCGCAGAGAGCCGAGTATCACAACAAGGTAGACAAGGCAAAAAGGAAAGGGGGGAAGAAGTGCCGGACTTATTCACTAACCAAAGGTGGTAGCTCACTGGAGATGAGCCCCAGTGTGTGGCTTGCCTGGGTAGGTGTATGGTATAACCACCTAAGGGGAAGAAATTGGTAAATTCAAATTTGGACATGTCACATTTTACAATTTGCAGCTTACTAAGTTAGAAAAAACGGGTTGTGAAAACAAATATTAATTTACTTCTTAGATCCATCATGGTGACTGTAAGGGAAGAAAACCAGGGTAAAAGGGCCTGTTAGCTGTTCAGTTCTGACCTTCCCTACTTCTTGTATCATGCGTAAAAATAGAAACGTTGAGAGGTCTACTGAAGCCTTATCATTGAGAAGAAGAGTGTGGACCATTTAGAACTAATTTATCATCACACTTTGACACAGGGATGGTGCTATGGACTGTTCAAAATTCGTATGTTGCAGCCCTGGTCTCCAGGGTGTTAGTACTTGGAGGTAAGGCCTTTAGGAGGTAATGAGGTCATGAGGGCAGAAGCCTTATGATGGGGTCAGTGCCCCCAGAAGAGACAGGTGAGGATAAGGGAGGAAGGTAGCTCTCACTAGGAACCCAGAGGGCCTGGGTCTCCACAACAGGGAAATTAAATGTCTGTTGTTTAGGCCACCCAGCCTATAGTAGTTGTTACAGCAGCCAAAACTGAGTAAGACAGAGAGGAATAAGCATATCACTTAAAATTTATGATAAACAGAATAAGCAAGACTGAATTTCTCATAATGTGCAGCTAAGGCATTCAAGCTTTAAGAATTTTCCTTTGATTATTTTGATGAGCAAAAGTGCTAAATCCTCCTTGGGCTGGAGATTAGTTTATTCCATTTGGCACAAAGGATTTGAATAGCCCTAAGCTGCTCTTATATTTAAAGCAGAAAAAAGGAATCAAGCAGTCATTCTGAGAGGAGCACTGACTAGAAGTTCAAGGACAAGGAATTTTGTTCTGGCAATTTCATTCCTTGCCACATAAGCCTAGAACAATCACTAATGGTAATTTTAGTGATTTTCCTTATCTCTTCTTCCACCTATATACATTTATTTGTACATTCAACAACTACTTTTAAGCACCAATAATAGGCTAGGTATTAGAAATCTAGAGATGATAAAAACACGGATGGTCCTTGCCTGTACTCAAGCTGAAGAGACAAGCAAGTAAACAATAACATACAAAGATAGAAGATAAAAGACCTTAGCTATGCCTGACCCACCTAATTCCCATGGCTATTGTAAAGCTTTAATAAACTAAGTGGAAAATATTCAAAACATAAAGCTCCACACAAAGTTAAGGTGCCGATATTTTAAGGCATATCTATATTCACCAAAACAGCAGATTTCTTCATGCAGGCTGTTGGAGTTGTTGTTATGGATCTTAATAAAGTATCTAAAAATACAATGCAGTACAATAAAAAGTGAATGAACTGCAGCAAAAGCATTAACTTAAATTAATGCAAGGTTAAAAAAAACAAAACCAACAGAAAAATAAAAACTATATAATGAGAGCTTCATAAGTACAGAGAAGTCTAATTTTAAATCATTATACTTCACAATTCTCTATGTCATTTTAATAATAAGATTTGCCTTTCATTTTTTTTTTAAGATTTGCCTTTCAAATGAAATACATTTATCTAAGATTTGTTCTTACCCAATGATCTAATTACCAAGTCTTAATAAATCTACCTACATTTAGAAGCACAATAAAAAATGAAATTTAAACAAAAGGTTGTTGTGAAAGCATACTGAATATAAAAATTGGTCTCAGCTCAAGAATGAAAATCACCATATATACCAAAGGGAACAACATGGATTCATAAATCAGGGAACAGACACCAAAAAACCTCCAAATTTTACTCTGGGGATTTTATTAGCTCTATAATCAGATATAGATGATCCTCTCTGAACTTTGATTTCTTGAACTTCTTTTATGTAGTTGGCCTTTTCAAATTGTTATCCATTAAAAATTAAGACAATATAAAGAAGGTATATGTTGAGAAGTCTCATTGCCACCAAAATCTCTCCACCTCTTCACACATACAACTGTTTTCCTAGGTATCCTGCCACTGTTCCTTCATGCAGCAAATAATGAACTTTCATGAATACAAGCAAAGCACATCAAATGTATCCACCACCAAGTACCAGCCTTCACAGCTGCTTCGTTTATGCAAAGCTTTTCTGAGCCAACTGTGATAACAGTCATCAACGTTTGTTGAGTGCCTACTATGTACCAGGCACTATTCTAATGACTTTACATCAATTAAATTATTTAATCTTGTATTATGTCTACATTTTACAGAAGAGGAAACAAGGACTAAGAGATTAAGTAACTTGCTAGAGTTTACACAGCAAATAAGTAACTGAGCCATGTGTCAAATGAGCCTTCAGATTCCATACTCTCTAATTCCCACCCTCCTATTACCTATCAACCTTACTACCTTTCAACAGTTTATAGGTAAAAAGTAAAATACTGTGTTAGGCCAAAAAATAACCTCCCAAAAGACAGCTATGTCTAATCCCAGAAACCTGTGAATATTACTTTATATGCAAAACATGAAATTAAAGATTTTGAGAGGAAGAGCATCACACCTGGATGATCCAGGTGGACCCCCCAATGTTACCACTGTCATGGTATTCCACACAGCACTACATCTGCTCAAGTAATTTGCTTCACAGGAAAACGGAAAGAAAAAGACAAGAGTACAAATTGTTCTAAAGTATATATGGGAAGAAATCAATTAGAACAATTCAAGTAGTAAGCTACATACTAAACACTCGGCTCTCAAATTTAACAGTTAAATTGTTCATCCTCAGCAGAGTTTAAGGAAAATAAAATAAGGAATTTCCTTAGGCTCTCAGGTCTTAGATGGGGTAAGTTATTTTTGCTATAAACTTTTAGCATTTATTCCCTAAGAAGATGAAGAAATTTCTCATTTAATTCACTGTTTTATTTTATTAACACTAGCAGGACTGATGGAAAAATTAATCATTGCATGTTTCATCAAGTAAAAATCAGAGGAAACCTAGCAGTTAGCGAATTCCAGGCCCACCCATATTGACTGAGGGCCACATGTGAGGAAACCTCCAGGCTGGTATGTCAGAAGGGAAGACTGTACATCTGGGCTGGCAGGAAGAGGCCTTCTGTTCACAGAACACCTGAGAGCGCAGTTAGAAAAGATTCAAACACATGCAAACTGCCACTTAAAGTGTTTACAAACAGCAGTAACAAATCTACTGAAATGCTTGTATTTCTTAGAAATAACCCTAACAAGATTTAGTCAATCTTACAGCAGATATCATAGAAGGCAACATTTAATGTAGCCTTACAAGGCCTCCTCCAAAAGGCCTTTCTGGTCCCAGTTTGTCAGATTATCATGTGTGATCTTGGGTAAAATGTACTTTAAATCCATCAACAATCCATCCACCAGGTAATGTGGAGGTTTCCCCAAATTTAACATATGAACGATTTCTTTTCCTCTTTACTTGATTCATACGACAGAAGAACTAAGGCATAAGTACTTTGGAAAAGTACTGTTTAAAAACAAAACACCACAAGACATAATTTTCACATGTCTTTCAGGAAAGAGGGACAATTATTTCTACCTTTCTGGAATTCCAGGTGCAAACTACAGAGGTTAAATGAAGTTAATCTGCACACAGAAACACCCAGAAAACATTGGTGCCAGAAAACATTGGTGCCAACTGGAATTCGCTAACTGCTAGGTTTCCTCTGATTTTTACTTGATGAAACATGCAATGATAAAACATAACTGTCAGAGCCATGCAGGTCCCAGAGATCCAGCAACCAACATGGACTTTCACTGCTCAAGTACAATGCCATCTTTACATTTTGTTTTTGTCACCACTTATAAAACTAAGTGATTCTATTTTAACATTAGCCTTTATATTTTTCCTATTATCAATTAGAAACCTATCTTCTGTTCTTAAGCTAATTTCTAAGTTGCTAAATACTTCTGTAAAAACTAGATGGCTTCATTTTCAATTGTTTGCTTTTTACCTATACATTTCAAACTAAGTTCTTATTATAATAGACACTAGGAGAAAAGACCTCCCCTATCCCCTCAACCTTGGCTTAATATCAGAGAAACACCTTGGTGGTATTAAACTACTGGGGCAGGAGGGAAATAAAGTTAGCTTTATAATTTTACTGACTCCCCTGTCATCAAGTCAATGCTTTCAAATACATTCCAAGGAAAATATGAAGTAAAATGCCTTCATTTAGGCTACACTTGGGTATTTGTATAGACACTAAAAATGACTTAAAACATTGTTTTCTAAGAAACTGTAGACATTTAACTCAATTACAACAACCGTGATGAAATCATAGATTTTTACACTTATTTCCCCTCAATTAACAAAGTGTTTAAATCAAAATAAACTAGAAAATGAGACAGAGGGATCCCTGGGTGGCACAGCGGTTTAGCACCTGCCTTTGGCTCAGGGCGCGATCCTGGAGACCTGGGATCGAATCCCACGTCGGGCTCCCGGTGCATGGAGCCTGCCTCTCCCTCTGCCTGTGTCTCTGCCTCTCTCTCTCTCTCTCTCTCTCTGTGTGTGTGTGTGACTATCATAAATAAATAAATAAATAAATAATTAAAAAAAAAAAAAGAAAATGAGACAGAGTTCCTTTGCCCAGATACTTTCTCATTGTATCATATTAGTCATCTGGATTATAAAAGCAGTAAAGCAAGAAAAGAGGTATTTTTATTGGGAAGAGAAGGAGGAGCAAAGAGTGGAGTGAAAGAGGGGAAAATTGAAAGACTGCATAATTAATTATAAATTAGCATGGTCAAACAGGGAATTGCACTGCAACCTTCTTGTATATAAATCTTAATAACCAGCACAAAGGGGGCTTTTCTTTCCAAGCCCAAGAAATAGCTGAATACACTGCAAGCATTTACCCTGACAAGTATTTTCAGCCTGCCTTCGCTATTTTTTTTCAAGGCAGAAGTTGGAATGAGGTTTAAGTTTTCCACTTGAAACAAAATTGGTGCAACTGTGTCAATGTCAATGTAGAAATTATTTATTTATTGTTTTTGTTTTGTTTGCTCTACTATAGTAAACCTGTCAGTACTGGCTGCTGTCTCTCATTCAAAGCCCAGGGTTTCCAGTAACAAGAATCACAGCTGTAGGGAATGGGCTGCCAGTGATCTGAACCACTGCAAGCATTACTCATCTGGTCCTGCCCTGCTCTGCAATCTTGGCCAAAAGGCAATGTCAGGTTCACCTCACACTTGAGACACACAAAGGAAGAGCTTAACAGCTCTTTAAAAGATATTTTTAAATGTTAAAAGTAGCTGCTGAATATATAGTAGCCTGACATAAATTAAGAATATAACCTACCCGAGATTACTTTCAGTGGATTTTATGCTGTTCGCAAGAAGGAACTTAATCCACAAAGCTGACCCATTCATTCATCAATGCTTCTTATTTAAAAGACTGTATTATGTGTTCATAACAAAAAGATCTCAAATACCTATTTTAAAATACGAATAAACAAAAATGCTATTATCGTGTAAAAAAACATTCATTATAGTATAATTGGTTTTAATTGATTGAAATCCTCACATATATATGATAAAGTTCAAAATGCCCTAATTAGGAAAGTTGATATGACTCAATATCTAAAATGAGAAAAACCAGCACAAATATGAGGTAGTATAATAAAAAAATTTTAAATCAAACAACGTATTTATTGACTCTTGCATTAGCAAAATCTACAGCTAACATTAAGACATTACATTGGACACATTCAATATCTTTAAAACCTTATTAGTAAATATTTAATTTTTTTAAAGATTTTATTTATTTATTCATGAGAATACACAGGAGAGGAGAGAGAGAGAGGCAGAGACACAGGCAGAGGGAGAAGCAGGTTCCATGCAGGGAGCCCGATGCAGGACTCGATACCGGGTCTCCAGGATCACGCCCTGGGCTGAAGGCGGCACTAAACCGCTGAACCACCCAGGCTGCCCAAATCTTTTAACAGCGTTTCATTATAACTTAAGAAATTTTAAAATGGCAAATGTACCCCTAAACTCTTCATCTTGTAAGGACATTAATATTATGAGTCATGTATGTCATTCTGAACAAATTAAAGATGCAAAGAGTATCAAGTCAAATTTCAAACATGATGAAAACTTTCCTCAGATTTCTTATTCTGTCGTAGCTCACAAAACAAATTATTCTAAGTAAGCTAAATCAACCAGTAATACTTGTACCATAAAATGTACCAAATTATACTAGCCTGTAATAAATAAGCTTTCTATGAATTGCTTTCTATACTGATTACTTGATATAATATCTTCAATTCTTGGTAAAGGAGAACTCTATGATATTGGATTTGAATTGGAGATAGCATTATTTCATAAATAATAAATTTATCATGTAAATATAGATATATTTAGCTTTCTATACTAAAAACCCCTAGAAGGAAGAAATAACACCCAAGTTGCAGTGAGCACACCTAGTGCTCAAGTCTTGAATACCAAATACCCTTATCATTAGACAGGACCAGGGCTCCTTGGAGAAATGGCTGATTCCCAGTCTGAGATAGGAAAGCATAAAGTAAATATGGAAAAATATGGCTAGAAGGACAAGAAATAACTAAGGCTAATGGGAGATATGTGAAATGGACTAAGGAAATGTTTTGAAAGGATTCATACTGGCCAAATCTGGGGCAGTTTGAGGATCAGAAAAATAAATATGGCAATGGATTATAACACATTAAATATAAAAGGCAAAAGGATAAATATGGTAACATATTATTATACATTGAATGTAAAAGGAATTCATGAGTCCATATTGATACCCAAAGCAAAGTAAAACAAGGAGGTAGGTAGCTCTTCTTTACAGGATAATTCAGAATTTAAATGAGGACGGAAGAGTAGAATTTTTCAAAAAACATTATTCTGCAAACCTCAAAGTAATAATTCAAGCAAAGATAATCAACGAATGTTAAAACCACTTGAACGACTGGGTGTGGAAAATACGATATTCACACCATCTCAAAGTATCATCCCACAGATTATTATAAAGGAGAAAATATACCTTTAGAGTAGAGACATCTGGCGGACACCAACTAAACCTAATGAGCAAATTTAGCATCACTAAAAATAGAACTGTGACATTATGTGATACAATGAAAAATTGTGCTAAGCCAGAGAACTATATACTCTCTTGCATAATTTGAAAGAGAACTAGCATTTAAAGGGATGGCAGGAGACAAGGCAAACAAGATCGAGGTCATGAAGTCAGGATTATCTCCAATCTATGGATAAAGAAACTAGAATTCAAAGTTAGACAACTTTCTAAAAATCCAGTATCTTGTAATTGGCAAAGCAAAATTTGAACCAAGTCTGTTGACCAGAGGAGCCTGGCAACCCCAACGTAATCCTCCATTCTCCCAAACTTTGCAAAGAAACTTGGCCAAAACTTTGATGTCATCAGTCATGACTTTCTCTCCAACTCTACACCCAGTCTGTCAGGAAATCCTGTTGGCTATACCTTTAAAATATATTACAATGCCACCATTGCTCATCCAGTCCACTGCCTCCACTGTGGCCCAGGCCACCATAATTCCTTGCCTGGCTTGATCACTGGCCTCCTAACTTATCTTCCTGGGTCTGCTTCTCAATGCAAAAGTCAGGGTGGTTTTAGTAAGTTAGAGCAGGTCATTTCTCTCCTCAAAATTCTGTAATGGCTTTCTCTCTTACTTAGGGAACAGACAAAACTTTTAATAGGGTTCTGAACATCCTATACAATCTTCGTTTTTCTCCCTTCGTCTCACACTGGCCTCTTTTGCATTGCCTCCAAATATCCCAGGCTGCTCTCAGAACAGGTTTTTGCACTCGCTGTTTATTCCCTCTGATAACCTTGTCACCAGGGATCTGCATGGTTCACCTGCTTGAAATCTTTGCTCAGATTTTACCTTCTTGGTGCAACCTTCCCTGCTTGTAACAATTAAAAGTACAAATACACTCCATATTCCCTTTGCTGTTGCATTTTTCTCTGTAGCACTCCAACCTGATATACTATTTACTTACTTATTTCTACCTATCTCCCTCCTTAATGTAGGTATCCAGGAAGACAGATTTTTTTTTAAATTTGTTCACTGCTATATTACAAATTCCTAAAACAATAGGTATCTAACAGCTGTTGCACAAATGAATATGACAAACTCATACATAAAGATCATAAAGACAATTATCCTTTGAGACCGTTTTTTTAAAAGCCACTTTCTTCTAATAAAGTATTAAATCCAAAGCAGGTTTTAATGTAGAACTAGTCATGAAGTTATCTCAATTCTTAAACTGTATGTAGAAAAGTAAGCCAATGAATGAGTCTTTGGTTGTATTTGTACCTAAGCATTATCCTATATAGAATTTGGGTTTTAGCCACAAAAATATTTTCTCCCTTTAGGTTATTTGTGTTGGTTACAAAACAGTGTTCAGGTAACTTATGTATGATCTTGAGTGTGACTAATCAAGGGAATAAGTCCCTCAAATAAGTCTAAAGCATGTAAACAAAGACTTAGGAAAATTTTGTAGGACAGAAACAGGTCTACTTTAGAAGAAGAATGCCTACATTACCTGTTCTAGTTAGTTCTTTTCCAGACACCTTACTCGCTATGAACAAGATCTTAGCAATGTCAAATTAAAGCAGAGAAGGGAAAACATGAAAGATACTAGGTTTCCTTCTGATTATATCCCTCATACACCATACACTTTGAGTCCCACTTACATATAAGAGAGTGGAATCAGAAGCTAACAGAAAGAAGATTGTGAGGCTAGAGAAAAGGCAGCTGAGGCCTGCTGTGTGGGACCCACATGTAAGTGAAGCAGGTGTTCCCTCCTAAACCACACACTCACTGCAACTTATTACACGAGGGTAAGTAACGTCTTACCTACTGGAGGCCATGAGTCAAACCAACAAACCATTCACAAGTCTAATTTAAAAAGAGTTTTTCCACTTATATTTTCTTGAGGAAAAAACCCCAAACCTGTCAAGTCACTGGTTATAATTAAAATACCAATATATGTATTGACAACTCTATAATTGTATCTGAGAATGGTAAAATTTAGTTTTGCAGAAGTTTGGAAGCAAACTTTACTACTCATGTTGAATTTCTGTTCTTATTTCCAGATTTTGGAGAGAGCTCGCCCCATAAGACTAGTAATATCAAAGAAATTTTAAAATATAACTTTTAAGAGTTATAGGCAAATGCATTGGCAACTTATTGTCAAAGTATCTTTTCAAACAGGAAAAACAAATAACAAAATGCTTTTTAGCAAAAGTGTACTTAAAATTTTCCAAACTTAAAACATTTGTTCAGAGGTTGTTCATGAAAGAGGAAATTCTTCCCCTGATATGTAATCAGGATACAAATGGTTTGACCCCGACTATGTGAGCTTGAGCAGTGGACTCATCCTAAGATTCAGATCTGTAAAATGGTGGTAATGAGAGTAGCAATCTCATAAGGATTATGTGAAGATTCCTAAAGACGACATACATCAAATTCTTCATGTACTGTCTAGAATGTGGTAACTGTCCAATAAATGGTTCCCTGGGCTCTTCTATTTTTCTGTTAAGCTCATACAACAAATACAATGCAAAATCCATTTTCAAAGAAAAAAAGTTCCATTATCTCTATACTGTTTTTCAGATAAACTAGGAAAAACTCTAAGCTACTGATCCTGGATACAGGGTTAAAAACTTGCTTTTGCTCCCAGCGAGGAACATGGCTGTGGACCTTCAAGACAAATCCATCATGACTGCCTCTGCACTGGTGCACCCTCTTTCCTGTCTGGAAGAGCTCTCCAGTCCTCCCTCTGGAATGCTTTCTCCCATCTACCACCCCACCCAGATGCACTTCTCAACCCTCCCCTAAAGAACTTCCAGATCAGCCTTGGACAGCCTACCATATTCTAATGTCTTCTTCTTTCAGGCCATTTCAGAACTGCTGTATGATGGGACAATTAGGGATGAGTTTTAAAGGACAGGATCCTCAGGAACTGTATGCCATCCCTCCCCTGCTGTGACTGCTAGGGATCCTGACGAGGAACACGGAGGAACACGTGCTCTGCCGAGAGCCAAGGCATGCAAGACCTGGTGCGCACAGAGCAGCAGTCACAGCAGCACGGCAGCCTTCTTCCCTTCAGGAGGCAACCAGACCTCTGCGTGCAGCTCTTGCTCAGTTTACCTCCCTCCCTTGAGGCTGGCCATTCGAATGGTTCTCTGCTGCACACACGCACGGTGCCCCTGCGGTCCCTCCTTCTCCAGCACTACCCTTTCTGCTCTGCTGTCGGAGGAGCTGCCTTACAATCAGTTTTGGTTTTATTCCCATCAGTCCTTTTCGTGACCTCTTGCAATAATGAAAAGTCAGAGGAAACCATAAAGTCACTGCATCCTTCATTTAACTCACATTAATAAAAAAAAATAAATAATAACCCACATTAATTAGGAAGAGACTAGGTGTGCCTCTGTTTCATTGTGGTATCAAGAAAAGCCACTTAGAGAACCCCCAGAGTCTTTCAGCAGGTTTGGCCGAACACCTGGTACACAGCAAGCGCTTAATAAGCATTCATGTGAACAGGCCCCCTCCTCACCATATAATCTTGCCATACCACAGTGAGCCACTAACTGCCAGGGCTCGAAGGCAGGAACAGGAACGCTTCTCAGGCCACCAGCTCAGAGCCTCTAAGCAGGCCTCCCTGGCCTCTTCGGCAGCCGGACTCCCAGCGTCGGCATCAGGCATGCGGACCGTCCTGGGAACAGAGACTTGCACAAGCCCTTAGATTACTTCCTTTCTACCTGGAGTCAAAGCTGACATCAGTGGAGTCTTCTCCTGTCCAATCTCATAGGCCAAGCATTGACCAACCGCCCTCCAACAGATTCCAACTGCCAGAGGCTGGCTACAAGCGTGTTCCCTTTGGGGCCGCTGACATCACAGTCCAACCGTGGAATCTTCACGTCCTCACACTTCACACGCCCCTCCCCAGCCAGAGGCTTTCATCTCTCTCAATCAACACTTCCCACCCAAATGAGAATTTGACATCTTGCAATCAATCACCTTCACTCCTCGGGGGATTCCAGGGAAGACGCACTGGGTTTTCAGCACTACATGGGGACATGCTGCCAAGAGGGCCTGCAGCCTTTCCAACACGCTAACCACCTCGTGGAGAGAGAGAGTGGCAAGCCAGCGCACAGTTCTAAAGCACGATTGTCTATGAAAATGGCAGTGAATGAGTTCTCTGTGAGGTGAGGTTTTAAGATCAGGGTAAAACCTAATCCAATGAGAAAGTGGGTTGTCTTGAGGGTCTTTGCTTCTATTTAAGTAACCAAATTGTGTGTGTGTGTGTGTGTGTGTGTGTGTGTGTGTGTGTCCTAATGTGTCCTTCGATTTACAACATAGCAAGTATTTCTTGCTGGGCTCACTGTTACGAAATCAGAGCTCCCTTTCTCCTTTCTCTTCCCCTCCAGCAAGATCCTGCCAGCCTCCCTGCTCCTAACTTCCTCACTCTTTCTCTCTGGATCCCACTAATTTACATCCATATGCTTCCTCATAAAATCTTTCACTCACACAACACATATCCATGTGATCCTGAGACCACTGAGTCAAGGACAAGAAGAGTGCGTGCTCATCAGGTTATCCACAGGGCCTACTGAGCTGCCTCCACCCACTCTGGCAGGATTGTATCAAGCAGTATCACACATGGTTAGTTAAAAAATTGCTCCGAATCTATTCCCTCCACTCTTGCCTCACAAATAAGGAATTAATTCTTTAAACACACCTGATGCAGAAAGCAGTAGTAGCCAAATTGAGTGTTCAAAGATTTATGTTAAGTATGATTTCAATATTTTTTCCTCTAGCTACTCAAATACAGTAACATTAACATTTTGTTTTGCAAACAGTTTTGTATTACACATAATTTGCTAACATTTCCCGAGTGCCTGCTATGTACTATGCAATGTTTTATGTCACTTAGTGGCACTGTAATATGTATGCTTACAACTGTTCTAGGAGGTGGAGAGGAGGAAGGCAGTGCACTAAAATTGGTACACTCCAACACTTTAAGATCCCATTGCCCTCTCCTTCAAATTCATTCCACAAGAGTAATTACTTTTAAGATTTCTTCGTCTTTAGATGCCCCACTCCCTGACATTTTTACACTAAGAACTTGCTAACAGACAACTTCTTAGCCCTTCAAAGAATTCACATCAATTAGTCAGGCCAGCTGTTCTCTGATGTTTTAATTTGCCCTTCCATGCATAGGTAACCAGTACAGTCTCTCACGCCTGCCTAATTTATTAATAATACCTTATGATTATAGTCTCTTCTCAACATCTCTATAAATAGAGTCCTATGCTGAAGAGCCTTACCTGCTACTACAGTATTGAAACCCACCTTGTCCCGGGTGCAAGAATTACTGTTATATGGTAGATGTCCGAAAATGAAGAAGAAATCAGTATTTTTAAAGCAGACACTATGAGCAGGATACAATGAGCAGAGCAGGCTAACAAGAGCAGTCTGTACTTTCCATGCTGTCTTTTTTCTCTGTACTACTTACTGGGCCCCAGCAGTCTCCATAGGCTTTTCCAGAGTCAGGAAAGTCAATCAAGAAAGGAACTGTAGCTAAGGTGCCAGGTGGTAGTGACACAGACAGTATACCAGCCCTGGACCCCCCTTGCCTCCCCACCCCCTCCCCACCGACCACTCCAACCCGGATCACACTCATCTCAAGCCAACAGTCAAGAGATTCAGCTGTCAGCTTTGTGAGATGCCCTAGGGTAATAATAACCCCGCTGACTTCTGGGGCTTAATTAATAAATGCACCACTGGAATGTCCCAAACATGCAGTCTGGTCACTGTGGAAAGTGACTGGGAACAATATTTTGGAGGAGGGGAAGATTTACCAGGAAGTGAAGTTCCAAGGCCTAGCACTTGCACAGGCCCTTTCTAAGATCCCAGGAAAGACCAGACTGAGGAGCTTTTGTGATATTTACAAAAGTGAGACACTTTTGCATTCTTTTACATAAAGAAGACATCCATGATACAAAGTTCAACCCCACAAAAATCCAGTGCTCCTAAATCATACTTTATACAATGGAAGGCTCTAATTGAAAGACAGACAGCTAAAGTCTAAGCTAATTTGTATTATATATATACATTTTAAGATTTTATTTTTGTATTTATTCATGAGAGACACAGAGGCAGAGACATAGGCAGAAGGAGAAGCAAGCTCCCTGCAGGGAGCCTGATGCGGAACTCCATCCCAGGACCCCAGGACCACGATCTGAGCCAAAGGGAGACGCTCAACCACTGAGCCACCCAAGTGCCCCATATTGTATTTATTTATGTGATATCAGAGGCTGTTTTTCCTCTAATATGAAAACAAAATTAACTTTCAGAAGAAGGGAGATAAGTAAAAAAAAAAAAAAAACAAACAAATTTCATGTTAAAAAGAACAAATAATGGTGTAATATGATCTGCCTCTTTTTCAGATATATTGAAACATCTCTGGTAACACATGGGCATCTTTTTGTTAAATGTATTGTCTGATGCATCTGCATGAGTAAGTCTGGGATGGCGATCAAAGCTCTCCCACAAGATCCTGCTGTGCAGCTATGTTGAAAAATACATGTACCAAAAGATTTATAGGCTTACATCCCATGGCAACTCCTTAAAAACTCACTGATACTTATTATAACTTAGTAAGAGACATAAAGGCAAAGGCAACTGTAAGCCGCATTGTTACCAGGGAACAATTAGAATCAGAGAAGTAACTTTTAGTTACTTTTTTAGCAAAAATGACACTTCTAACACTCTGTGTTGTAGCTGAAAGGATTCTAGTGAAAACAGTAAATACCCATAAGTCAGAGGGCTCTTGAGTAAGAAAGGGAAGTCCTCCTGCAAGCAGCTCAGTCCTTAGATATAGGGTTCCCTCCTAAGGCATTAGGATTCTAAGTTGCTCCCACATTGTTCAAATGAAGGGCAATTTGCAGAGGGTCAGGGAAGGACAGTGCACCTGTGGGGATGAGGGGTGCTCCTCCAAGGAACGACTGGTGGCAGCCTTTGGCTCACTGACAGCTGGAAACTAGAAATGTAGAGAAAGCAGCAAGTCCCTTGTTGTTTGAGAAGTAGCTTTTACCTAAATGTTTATCCGCTGGGAAATGAATACATAAAAAGTTGTATAAGCAAACAATGGAAAACTATCCCCCAATTAGAGGAAGCAGGCAGTAAAACCACACCAATTACCATCCACGCTGTATTTCTCCTTGTTTGAGGCAATTCTTACAGACCTAGCTCTTTCTGGGATACATGGGAAGTACAGTAGTCGAGACATGCACACAAAGAAAATAGTATTTAAGCTTAGCAAAGAAGAATATAGGACAAACAGGGAGGCTTTGCTCTACTACGGAATTTAAAAATTAGATTCCTCCTAGTACCCAATTCTTCTCTTTTGTAGGCTTTAATCACAATTTTTAATAGTTAATGTATCAAGTAACTATTCATGTAATTGTCTTCTTCCTCACTCTATAGTAAATTTCAGTGAGGGTAGTGGCCATTATAAAGATAATACAGTACCTGATAAATACTAGGCACTGAAGAAATGTTTTCTTTCTTTTTTTAAAGATTTTATTTATTTATGAGAGAAAGAGAGAGAGGCAGAGAGAGAAGCAGGCTCCATGCAGGGAGCCCGATATGGGACTCGATCCCCAGTCTCCAGGATCACACCCTGGACCAAAGGCAGGCGCTAAACCTCTCAGCCACCCAGGGATCCCGTGAAGAAATATTTTCAATAAGTAAATCATTACCTGTAGCTTCAAGTGCTGCTTACATACTTGATAGCAGTTCAGCCCTTTCTCCTAAGTATCAGCCCCTTCTGACCCACTGACTAGCTGATGTGCTCACCTGAATATCCGTTACCCAGCTACCTCTGAAGCTGAGTTACAAAACTGCACTTACCCTCTAAAAAAGTTGTTTCCATGCTGCCAAAAGCATGCAAAGATAGATACGGAGAAAGTCCTTTGTAGCATTACTTTTAAGTGCAAACATAAAGAAATAAATGGATCCTTGGTGGCTCAGCAGTTTAGCTCCTGCCTTTGACCCAGGGTGCGATCCTGGAGTCCCAGGATCGAGTCCCACGTCGGGCTCCTGGCATGGAGCCTGCTTCTCCCTCTGCCTGTGTCTCTGCCTCTCTCTGTGTCTATCATGAATAAATAAATAAATAAATAAATCTTTAAAAGAAAGAAATGGAAACTTCCTGACAGGATGGGATACCACTTACCTTTTACACTAATAAATAAAGTAGATCCATCTCTGTGCACTTGAGTACAAGCAGGAAAGCTGCTTGTCCTAGGTTATTGAATGACAAAAGAACATAGCAAAAGGTACTACTTCTGTTCGAGATGATCATTACACACATATGTGGTTGAAAACATGCAGCGACAAAAACTACAAGGGTCACTTGGTGAAGTGGAGTTTCTCCTTTTACTCTGTACACTGTTCACATCATCGAATAGTCTCTACAACAGTTAAAAAGCATTCAGAAAACAACCCTTGTCTGCATTCCTCATCTAGAGGCCAAACTTTTCGCTCAAGGTCACCAAATCCAAAACTAGGTAGCTCTCCTGGGCTTCTCCATTCCCTCACTTCTGAAATTAAAAACAAAACAAAACAAAACAAAAACAAAAAACACATCTTTATCCATTTTAATCCCTTAGCATTGCTTCTGTCTCTTCTCTCCAGCCCAGCCCCTCTGCCTTAACATAAGCCTTCGTCATCTCTCTCTAGGTCAGTCCACTAACTGACTTCCCTTCCTTCATCTGCACCCCCTCCACTCCATCTCTGACATTGCCTCCACGCTTCCAGAACCCACACTCCAGGGAGGAGGCATGCAGGCAGGCCACAGCACAGATTTACCCCTTCCCCTGGTTCCTTACAGCCTGTGCAGTGGTGTCCACTCAACAGGACACCTGCCTAAACATCATCTCCCACCATTTCTCCCATCGTGCTCCATGTTTTTCTAATAATAAACCTCTTGCAGTTCCCTAAATCTGCCATAGTTTTGTTCATGCTGTTTCCCTTTGCCTGGTATGTACTTCCCTTTTTCCTACCTCTGGCGAGAGTAAAATGGCTTTCACTTAAGAAGTCAAGCCAAGCATCACCTCCTCCATCACTCTCTGCTCCTTTTCCCTCACAGGGCATACTCCTTCCTTTGTGCTCTCACTGAATCTTCCACGGAGTCAGTAAAATCAAGTGGGAACTACCATGTATTGTCCACTGCTGAGTGCCAGGAACTTTAAATGCTTCGTGCATTCCATGCTAATGCTATTTTGAGGTAGGTAGGCTTCTGTACTTTATAGCTTATACGATGTTGAAACTTCTCCCATTTTAGGAATGACAAGATAGAAGTCAGAAGATTACATGGGAGGGCAAGGGAGTGAGAACTTGTCCAAAACCTTGCAGTAGAAGAGAGATATTTTGATTCCAAATATTTCCAGCACTCACTATGCTGCATCACTTTTATTAACATTGATTTCATTGTACTTACTTGCTTCAATTTCTCCTTTTCTCTGTGAAATCCTAATCTGTAGACAGGAACTATTTCTGATTCCTGCTTTGATCCTAATACGGAGTTGAGCACACATCCAGAGCTCACAGATATTTGCTATGCTGTGCAGCCAAGTGAGTCAGGGAGAGCACAGCCATTAGGGGCACAAGATTTGGAGTCACACAGCATGACCTTGAACAAACTATTACATCTCCACGCCTCAGCTTCTCTAAAAGGGCAGTAGTGACATAAAGAATTTTGCACAGGGCTACAGAAAAGATTTAATGAGATGACACAAATAAAGCACCTTCCACACAGCCTGGAACTCGGTAAATTCTCAAAATTGCTGTCAATAGTTAACAGTATCAGTGAAAAAAAAGAAACTCATTATAGGGGCAGGCATCAGCCAATTAGGGTGAAGTTTTGCTGAAGAAAGAAACTATCTCAGAATCTTAGTTGCTTAAAACACCAAGGATGTATTTGCACTCACTGTACTTGCCCACAGAAGCTCTGGTGATTCACCTCTACTTTGCTCTCACTCAAGAACTCAACATAAAACCTCCTCTGAAACATCACTCTAGGGGCACCTGAGTGGCTCAGTGGTTGAGCATCTGCCTTTGGCTCAGGGCATGATCCTGGGGTCCTGGGATCAAGTCCCTGCATGGAGCCTGCTTCTCCTTCTGCCTGTGTCTCTGCCTGTCTCCCTCTCTGTGTTTCTCATGAATAAATAAATAAAATCTTTAAAACAACAACAAAAATATCAGCCTACCCCAGCAGGGGAAGGGATGACAGGGTACTGTGCACTAGGTCATAAAGACTTCCAGGGTTAAGTGGCACACCTCACCTCCCCCCCACACCTTATTGGTCACAGCAAGTCATGTGATCATAAGTTCAAAGAGGGCAGGGACATGCACTCTTACTCATACCTAGAAGAGCCCAAAATATCAAATCACCATTGACCACAGTGGGGATGGAAGAGCACTTCTTGGAGGAGTAGGTGCATGAGGTACAGCAAGTGGAAGAAAAGCCGAGGGCAGGCAAAGGGAAAGGAACGGTCAGAGGTGGGCAGAGATGGCACAGATGTCAGGTCTGGGAGGAGCACCCACGCTGTGGCATGATGCAGCTGGGACGCTCAGGATGTGGAGCCTGCAGGAGCTGGGGCCAAGGAAGACCACCGGAACCCGAATGCTGGGGACATTTATGCTGTGATCATGGTTCTCTGGGTGCAGGGGACCCAGCAGATCGGCATGATACTCAGAATTTAATATGATCGACGCAGGGCTCTTTCTATTTCAATGGGAAGTATATTTGTTCTGTTGTTACCCTATCACAAGTATACTCATATATCTGTTTTCTTGCTTCACAACTTGGAAATAGCAAAATAATTTTTTTCAAAATATTTTCCCCCTGGATGGAGAAAAAAGCTAACTTCTGGAAGTTCACTGACAATAGGACACCCGTCAGCACAAAGAGCAGTTTCTCCTCATGGGAAGAGGCTGTAGGACACACCTCAGTCCTTGACTGTGGACAAGAAAGCTTTCATGTAATTAATTACTCGAATACCAATTCAAAGAACATGTCCCAAAAACTGAGGCCAGGCAGATGCAGTGCGGAGAGAGTTTTATGTACATGACATTTATCTCCACACGACTTCCAGAGTCTCTGGTGTCAGCTGAATTTACAAAGCACAGATGGGGGTCACCCGAACATTACCTCTGTGAGCGTTAGGAGATCATGCCAAAATGCCTGTCATGTCAGAGATTTGCTCTATTATTCTGTGGAGTGATTTTAATTCAAGTATTGCTTTTCTGCCATAAGTGATAACTCACAAGATTTTTAAAAATATTTTATTTATTAGAGAGAGAGAACACTCGAGAGAGCACATATGTGCAAGTGGTGGGCAGGAGGGAAGGGCAAATATAGAGAGAATCTCACGTAGACTCCCCACTGAGCGTGGAGATGGACCCAGGCTTGATCTCACGACCCTGAGAACATGACCTGTGCTGAAATCAAGAGTCAGACGCTCAACTGACTGAGCCACCAGGTGCCCCAACTCACAGGACTTTTACAGTTCCTACTGTGAACACTGCATCTACGCTGTGCACTAACCTCATACACACCTTCCTCTTATTTAATTGCTTTATAAGCAAGTGGCCCTCGAAATGATTTAACCTTTATGTGTGAGAGAGATTGTAAAGCAAAAGAATGATGGCTGCATGAGAAGTCAGAAAAACTTCCCTGGCTTGAGCCCCCATCCTTAAATTCCCATTTGACTTTTTTTTTTTAATATTCTGTTTATTTATTCATGAAAGACCCGGAAAGAGAGGCAGAGACACAGGCGGAGGGAGAAGCAGGCTCCCTGTGGGGAGCCCAAACCTGGGACTTGATCCCGGGACTCCAGGATCATGCCCTGAACTGAAGGCAGATGCTCAACCACTGAGCCACTCAGGAATCCCCGGTTTGACTTTTAACAAGAGGTGTGATTTACCTTATCTAGGCTTGTCTCTCATACTATGAGTTCTGCCAATCGAACTTCAAGCTCTCACCTGGAGCTTTCTAATGGGAGCAGCTGAGAGCCCAAATCAGCACTAAAGTCAATCCTAATACTGTGCCTAACCCCTTGGCTCCGCTTCTACCTCTCTTCTGAAATGGTGTTCTTTCCACAGAATAAAATCTCAATGTTTGTTTCTCAACTCTTTCAACTGCAAAGAGTTATTGGGATAAAAATCCCAATTCATAACTAGTGAAGCAAAAAACAAATGAACCCCCCCCCAAAAAAAAACAAACAAACAAACAAAAGGCATGAAGCTGTCACCTGGTGCAATGGTTTCAAACTTTGTGTGAAAAAGAAACACAAGACTGTTATACTAAACCATTGAGATTTTCAGGGTACTTGTTACTGCATCAAAACTGAGCCTATCCTGACTGCCAGGCTCCCTGCACATGACTGACCACAGGCTCACCCCTGCTTAACTGCAACAGCGGACGAAGAAAATTGCCCCCCCTGGTGTCCTGCCAGTCCTGAGGAAGGGCACTGACTGGCATTCCTGGGGTTGAATCCTTGGGCCAGATGATGGGACACTATGAAGTGCCAGCCCCAAATCACAGGCTTTCTAACACAGGTCTGCTACCAGGAGGGGCGTGGGAAAGACAGAGCAGCAATAATTACTCACCCATAGGATTCTTTCTCTCTAAAACTAACTTCAGCTCTGAGTAAATACCCGCTAGTCTATCAGCATCATTAGCACAGCCACGATGGGTTTTCATTTCCTTCACGAAAGCAAAGAGAAGAAAATTCCCCATAAATATTTTTTTAAAGATTTATTTATTCGTGATAGACAGAAAGAGGCAGAGACACAGGAGGAGGGAGAAGCAGGCTCCACGCCAGTAGCCTGACGTGGGACTCGATCCTGGGACTCCAGGATTGTGCCCTGGGCCAAAGGCAGGCGCTAAACCGCTGAGCCACCCAGGGATCCCCTCCCCATAAATATTAATACAGTTTTCTCTAAGAAAGCCTGCCACAGTGTTTGTATTAAACAAATCACTTCTGTTTGATACAACTCTAAGTGCAGCAAGGATCATGTATAGATCTTTCCCAGCCCATGAAGACTTGCCAAATTCTGTTAGAAAATTATACAGCCCTCACTAATTGCTGCAGACAATTTCAGTTGGTTTCCAACATCAGATACCATCTTTTCCTGCTTCTTTTACACACTCCTATACCTGCTTCTCCCTAGTACTGAACACACACATAGTAAACATGCAAAAGACAATGCAAATTTCACTTAGGGTCTCAAAAATCACCATATACTGAATATTACCATTAGGAACAAATATCTACACAAGATAATTCATGCCAAATTACCCACTATAAATTTAAAAGCAGACCAAATGAGATTTATATTGCTCAAGGAATAATAGAAAGTAGTTTTTGATGTGAAACATTTTTCTATTTCTCTGAACTATGGCAACCCTCAGGGAGGATCTTTTCATTCCTGCCCCAACCCAGCACATGTAAACAAACATCAGGTGTACTCTCCTTATCCACATTTGCTTGTGAAACTATCTTCACATTAGGAAATGATGTGAGAAATAAACCTTATGGTTTTGTCCCATACCAAGACGAATGCTAATTAAAGTATACATTAAGAAACTACTAAAATAGCCCTACAAAGCATCTGTTTCAGCAAGAGAGCCACATCTCACTACATTTCTCTCATGAATAACTATAAAAATATCTAAGCATCCACACATCAAAAACTTAATCTGAACATTTTAGCCAGTAGGACATAAAGTCAAACAGAATGACATAAGAACAATCAGCAAAGTCCTTCATTATATTTGAAATCAGAAACAATGTTTAAAGATGAAAATGCATTCAAATCTGATACATAGTATATTGAAAAATTCAAACGAAAAAGGACGTTTTCTCTTAGGAGATAGTTGCTCTTTTATATTTTAGTAATTCTCCTTTATATAGGCATACTTTCAAATGAAAAAAAAAATCTCTCACTTTATTTTCGTTCCTTGTATCATGTGGTGAAATAGAAGGTAACATTAGTTTCCCAACAGAAGCTGCCTTTTTAAGGGTAATTTTATATATTCTTTGTGTACATTCAGATTTTTTAAATGTATCACACTCCATAACTCACGTAGTCAATAAACTGAGAACTTAGTTGATTATAGCCAAGAAGTTGCCTATTTGTAGACACTGTGGAAGTCCAAAGAACTGTAAAGTAGAGGTTATAAAATTTATTATTATCAGGGCTGTGAAATTACCTGAGTCAGTATGTAAGCTCCTTAACCAAACAAGAATATAAAAGTTAATTTTATATATTCTTTATATTCTAATATTTTAATTAACATCTATACTTCAACCCTTATTTCTCTTTTCAACTTCAGGCCCTACATTAACTACTAATACCACTTATCATTTCTATTCATTTATCCAACAAATACTTCAGTTTGAACTGAACTCACCCCTAAGCTGGCCCTTCTCCTGGGACCCCTTTCTCAATGCTCATACCCTGGAGGTTTTCCAGGGTTCCCAGCCATCCTCCTATCACTGCCACATGCAACCACAAACCCCAGTTGTGCTAATTATGCCATACACACATCTCTCAGGTGCATCCACTCTTTTCACCCCTTGTGTCAGTTACTAGGTCCTAAGCATTTGTGGATTATTTCCCCACTCTGCTAACTATTTGGCCTTAAACTATGCCCCTCTAAACCACTGTTCATAAATGCCAATGTAATCCTTAAAATGCTAATTTAATGTTATTCTTCATACTCCTTAAAAACCTTTAGCCAATTCTCATCACTTGAAGAAACCAAAACTGTTAAAGAACAAAGCCCAAAGTTTGGGCTAAACAAATGATCAGTGAAACTAAGAGCTGGTTTGTTGAAGAGATAAACAAAATTGGCAAACCGTTAGCTAACTCACCAGGAAAAAAAAAAAAGAGTACTCAAAATCAAAAATGAAAAAAATGTTACAACTGATACTAATCCTTCTCAAACTCTTCCAAAATACAGCCAGCATTACCCTGATACCAAAACTAGACAGAATTTCACAAAAAAAGAAAATTATAGGTCAATATCCCTGATGAACATAGATGCAAAAATCCTCAAAAAAAAAAATTAGCAAACTGAATTCAACAATACATTAAAGGACCGTTAACTATAATCAAGTAAGATTTAGTCTAAGGATGAAAGGATGGTTCAATATCCACAAATCAGTCAATATGATACACAATAACAAAATGAAGGATAAAAATCATATGATCACCTCAAAAGATGTACAAAAAGCATTTGAAAAAAATCAACCTTATGGTTCCATTTATGATAAAAACTCTCAACAAAATGAATATAGAGGTAGAGGGAATATACCTCAACAAAATAATGGCAAATTATGACAAGCCCACAGCTAACATACTTGAGAGTAAAAAGCTGAAAGCTTTCCCTCTAAGATCAGGAACAGACAAGGATGTCTACTCTTACTAGTTTTATCCAACACAGTATTGAAGTCCTAGCCAGAGAGCAGTTAGGCAAGAGAAAGAAACAGAAGACAACCAAATTGGAAGGAAAAAGTGGAGCACCTGGCTGATACAGCCAGTGGAGCACATGATCTTGGGATTATGGGTCTGAGCCCAACATTGGGTATAGAGATCACTTAAAACTAAAATTGGGGCATCTGAGTACTGAAGTAGGTTGGGCATCTAACTCTTGGTTTGGGCACAGGTTGTGATCTTGGGGTCATGAGATTGAGCTCAGTGTGGAGTAAGTTTGGGTTTCTCTTCCTGCTTTCTCTCCCTCTCTCCAACCCTCACCCCCACTCATGCTCTCTCTCCCTCAAATAAACGAATATATTTTTTAAAGATTTTATTTATTTATTCATGATAGAGAGACAGAAAGAGGCAGAGACAGAGGCAGAGACAGAGGCAGGCTCCATGCATGGAGCCTAACGTGGGAATCGATCCCAGGACCCCAGGCTCGTGCCCTGGGCCAAAGGCAGGTGCTAAAACCACCGAGCCACCCAGGGATCCCTAAACGAATATTTTTAAAAATAAAATCTTTGGGTAGTCTGGGTGGCTCAGCGGTTTAGCACCGCCTTCGGCCCAGGGTATGATCCTGGAGACCTGGGATCGAGTCCCACGTCGGGCTCCCTGTATGGAGCCTGTTTCTCCCTCTGCCTGTGCCTCTGCCTCTCTCTCTCTCTCTCTCTCTCTCTCTGTGTGTCTCTCATGAATAAATAAAATCTTTTAAAAAATAATAAAAATAAAAATAAAATAAAATCTTTAAAATAATAAAATAAATAGTTTTTAAAAGGAATAGAAGAAGTAAAATTCACTATTCGCAGATGATATGCTGTTGTACATATAAAATCCTAAAGACTTCATCAAAAAACTGTTAGAACTAATAAATGAATTCAGTCAAGTTGAAGGATGAAAAAATCAATATACAAAAATCAGCTGTGTTTCTATACACTAATAACAAACTACCAGATTAAGAAAACAATCCTTTACCACTACATCGAAAATCATAAAATACCTAATAAAGTTAACCAAAGAGGCAAAAGACCTGCATATTGAAACTACAAGACATCAGTGAAAGAAACTGAAGAGAACATAAATAAATGGAAAGATATTCTGTGTTCAGAGTTTAGAAAAATTAGTATTGTTAAAATGTCCATACTATCCAAAGCAGTATACAGATTCAATGCAAACTCCATCAGAATTCTAATGGTATTTTTCATAAAAATAGAACAGTCCTGAAATTTGCATGGAACCACAAAAGACCCTGAATAGCCAAAGCAATCTTGAGGACAAAGAAGAAACCTGGAGGCATTATACTCCCTATATTTCATGCTGTATTACAAAGTTGTAGTAATTAAAACGGTATGGTATTGGTGTAAAGACAGAAATGTCAGTGGAACAGATTACAGAGATCCCATAAATAAACCCATGCATACAAAGTGAATTGATTTGTTTCAAAGGAGTCAAGAATATATGACAGGGAAAAGACAGTCTCTTCAATAAAGGGTGCTGGGAAAATTGGACAGCCACATGTATACAAAAGAATGAAACTGGACCACTATCTTAAATTATACACAAAACTTAATTCAAGACAGGTTAAAGATTTGAACATTTAAGATCTGAAACTATAAAACTTCTAGAAAAAAAACATAGGTGGTAAGCCCCATGATGTCAGTCTCAGTGAGGAGTTTTTTTTTTTTAAGAGTTTTTTATTTTTTAAAGATTTATTTATTTATTTATGAGAGAGAGAGAGAGAGAGGCAGAGACAGAGGAGGAGGGAGAAGCAGGCTCTATGCTGGGAGCCTGACGTGGGACTCGATCCCAGGACTCCAGGATCACGTCCTGGGCCAAAGGCAGGCACTAAACCACTGAGCCACCCAGGGATCCCCACAGTGAGGAGTTTTTAAATCAGTCACCAAAAGCAAGGCAACAGAAGCAAAAACGAACAAGTGGGATTGCATAAACTCACAAGCTTCTGCACTGCAAGGAAACCATCAACAAAATGAAAAGGCAACCTATTGAATGGAGAAAATACTTGCAAACCATATATCCTATAAGGGGTTAATATTACAAATATATAAAGAACTCTTATTACTAAACAATAAAACAATCTAATAAACGGGCAGAAGAGGACTGCCTGGGTTACTCAGTCAATTAAGCATCCAACTCTTGATTTTGGCTCAGGTCATGATATTGGGGTACTGGAGATTGAGCCCGACAGCAGGCTCAGTGCTCAGTGTGGAGTCTGCTTGAGATTGTCTCTCTCTGCCTTCTGCCCCTCACCCACCAGCTCATGTGCTCTCCCTCCATCTAAATAAATAAATAAACTGTCTTTTAAACAAACAAACAAATAAATAAATGGGCAGAAGATCTGAATAGACATCTTTCCAAAGAAGATACGGATGGCCAACAGGTACATGATGCCCAACATCACTAATCATCAGAGAAATGCAAATCAAAACCACAATGAGATGTTATCTTGCACTTGTTAGAATAGCTACTATCAAAAAGACAAGAAATAACAACTGTTGCCAATCACGTTGAGAGAAAGAAACCCTTGTGAGAATGTAAACTGGTGCAACCGCTATGGAATACAGTATGGAAATTCCTCCAAAAATTAAAAATAGAACTACCATATGATACAGAAATTCTACTTGTGGGTGTTTGAAAAATATAATATGCACCCCCCTTGTTCATAGCAGCATTATTTACAACAGCCAAGACATGGAAACAATCTAGGTGTCCATTGATGGATGAATGGATAAAGAAATTGTAGTACATATATACAATAGCTTTAAAAAAAATGACATCTTACCATCTGCAGTAACATGGATAAGCCTCGAGAGCATTAGGCCAAGAGAATTCAGTCAGAGAAAGAGAAATACTGTATGATCTCCCTTATATGTAGAATCTTAAAAACAAACAAACTCACAGACACAGAGAACAGACTGGAAGTTGCAAGAGGCAGGGGAGTGAGAAATGAGTGACCTGTTTTTTGTGGGTTTTTTTTTTAGCTTAAACAAAATGAATAAAAATTTAAAAATAAGTAAAGTGCATCTCTGGTACATACAAAGATAACTAAGTAACAACTAATATGGCTTCTAAAGGCCTAATCCAAAATCACCTCTTCAGCTTCACCTCCTACCACTCAACTCCCTACTATATAACTCCAAGCACATAGACCTGGATAGGCGATGGGTGCATCTTATGCCTGACCTTGACTCTTGCAGGACAGCTTCCCTTCCAACCTACCTCCATCCCAACCTGGTTAAGGCCTGCTAATCTAAGCCTCCCTCGAGAGCCTTATTGTGACTAATTTCTGCAGGTTTTCCCCCAACACACCAAGCCTGGACCAGGCATTGTCTGATAGTCTCTCTGGAACAGATACTAGTTTTATTTTGTTCACTATTATATTTCTAGCACTTAGGAGAATCCCTGACACACCGGAGGCATTCAGTAAATATCTGAATTAAATGAACTGGACTGAAGAAAAGATGTTCAAAACCCTGTGCAGATTCAGTGATCAAACAAATTCTCCTGATCAAACAAATAAGGAATGCCACATGAGGAACTGTTCACTGTAAAGGGTAGGGATTGTTCACTGTCAAGAATGGGATAAAATAGAAATCTAAGCAAAGTGTTAAATTCATTGGACAGATTTTGCAAAAACACATATAAAATCAACAGTGCAATTCCATTATTTTAAGAAAAAGCAAATTTGATAAGGTAGCTAATTGTCACAACAATTATGTGAACCCTATCATTTTAAATGTCAGTTTTCTAAAAACATGCTTTATTCAGATACTTTTAACAAATTCTGTTGAATATTTCCAATACCAAAGTGATGAAGATAAGTTTGGATATGTTCCGTTATGTGACAAACAGAAGCAAAAGGCAAAAATTATCAGGCTCTGATGAAAGCAATGAGATATTATCACTTTGTTGGATTTTTTTAAAAAAGAAAAAAATTAAAAGGCATTAGATTTGTGAGTCTGATATTCTTTTATATATGATAGGTATCAAAATACTTAAAGCTTTATCTTAAAACTCCTTTTAGCAAAGCAATATTCAGCTTAGGTTAATTTTATTACGTGCCTGCTCAGTTTATTTTACTAAAATGCAAGTGTCTTTTCACACTTCTGCTCTCTGCCAGCATCTCCCTTAGCTTACCCCATTTCCCTGTTTGTGGTCACTTTCATTTTCTAGTTCCTGTGATCTAACCCCATGTTCTTGTTGGGTTTGCAGCATTCCAGGGGAATGTATGAATCACACCCTCAAGACCAATGGGGAGGAAAATAAAGCGAAACCTATTTTCATTGATTCCCATTAGATATTTTAAAATCCTGATTTTTGCCCACAAACTCCCAATTTTCTTCCTTTAGTTTTATGCCTGATTTGCAGTTTGGAAATACTGGCTTTCTAGTAAGTTGCTTGGACTTACATTCCTGTTTTTCTTTCCAGCTACACATGAGGATTTTCCAGGTCAGCTGTGTGTGATTTGTCCCTATCCACTGACACAGGACACAAAGTTAACAGAACTAATGTAAGCAGTGGCTGGTATGCCCACTCTCCTTACCCAAAACCCTATCAGGAACCAATTTATAAAATTATTCTGAAAATAAGTGTTGTTTTTAGCACAAAGCCTAGTTTCAAAGGAGCAAAACTTTCCTAATCATATTTAGCAAGGAAGCAGCATAAGGTTCCAGAGAAAAGCTTTCAATAGCCACAGCGGCAAGACCTCAGGACAGAGCTGCCCCTTGGCAGCCACAGTAAATACTTTTTTAAAAATCATTACATTTCTTCCCCAAGTGGCTTTCATTCCTTTAGAGCAGCATTTTCTTTAGGCAGACAGCCTAAAGTGGGTGGATCTTCTGTGGAGTTTCCTAAAGTTTCTTTGCGTTAACAACTATTACAATATACAGGTAAGGTGTGCAGAGGAGCCAATGTCATTGCTGCGTGCACTTGGCTTGGGCGCCGAATTCATGTCCTCCTAGGAAATTATTACACAGCCACTGAATGTCAAAGACTAGCTTCCTTCTAGCACAAATGAATTTTGTTAATAGACAACTTATTACAATCCATTTCTTTCTTCTCGGTCCAACCATTCAAAATACCCTACAGTTTCCTCCACAAATAACAGAAAAACAGTTGATTTCTAAACAACAAAGAAAAAGGCATACATGATGCTGTGCTACCACCAACATTTTCACAAAAATTCCCACAACTCTTTATACAAATACTTTAGATCATTTTTTCAATGATTTCATTGAAAAGGAATATATTTCAATTATACTGGCAGACATCTCTTGAATGTATGCAGACAGTCAATGCTATGCTTGTATTAGATGCCTAGAATCAAAACTAAGGGCATGACTTCAAGAAAGGGAAGAAGAAAGAAAGGAAGAAAGGAGAGAAAAAAGAGAAAGAAAGAAGAGAAAGAAGAGAAAGGAAGGAAGGAAGGAAGGAAGGAAGGAAGGAAGGAAGGAAGGAAGGAAGAAAGAAAGAAAGAAAGAAAGAAAGAAAGAAAGAAAGAAAGAAAGAAAGAAAGAAAGAAAGAAAGGAAAAGAAAGAAAGAAAAAGACGATGTATCTTAGTACTAGAAGTACTTGTAATGACAAGAGATTGACAATTTCTCAAAAGCATTGAGATGCTTTCTCAAGTATGGTTACATTTACATCAAACTGACTTGCAGGAGAAGCTCTGGGAGCACAGCAAGCCCCAAACCTTGAAGCTTCCCACAGAAGGAACAGTTCCTTCCCCAGTGTTGACTCCATCAGGTATGCTGGGCCCCTGCAAAGGCAAAATACTGAAAGAAGCGGTGCCTTGAAATCAGGAAGCGGTCAGCTTTATGAATTACAGTATCTACTGCAGGGCCACACCTCTTCAATTCAACAGGAACAATTTAAAATGAGCCTTTACATCTAATCAGCTGCCAGCCAGGAGTACAAAAATAGGGGGAGGAGAGGAACAGGGAGCCCCTAGCAGTGCTGTTTGGAAATTCTGGTGCCAGGAACAGCCCTCCCGCTTGCTAGGAAGGAGGGTTTCTTGGGACATGGGATGCTCTGAGGCAAAACTGGGAAAGTCCCAGGCCAGCCAGGACCCATTCATCAGCCTTCCCAGGACAGATATGACTAGGGGATGTGATTTAGCCAAGATAAGAGGCAGCCAAACACAAAATCAATATTTTCTTATTGGTTAACACACGGTGTTACATTACATTTCAGATGTACCATCTAGTGATTCGACAATTCCATACATTACTCAAGCTCATCAGGATTAAGTGTCCTCTTAATCCTCTTCACCCATCCCCCCCAGTCCCCTCTAATAACCATCAGTTTGTTCTCTATACTTAAGAGGCTATTTTTTGGTTTGTCTTTTTTTTCCTTTGCTTATTTGTCTTGTTTCTTAAATTCCACATATAAGTGAAATCACATGGTATTTGTCTTTCTCTGACCGACTTACTTCACTTAGCCTTATAACCTCCAGCTCTACCCATGTCCTTGCAAATAGCAAGATTTCATTCTTTTCATGTCTGAGTAATATTCCATTATATATGTATACACACACACACACACACACACACACACACACACCTCATCATCTTTATCCATCCATCACTCAATGGACATGTGGGCTGCTTCCATAATTTAGCTATGGTAAATAATGCTGTAATAAATGTAGGAGTGCATGTATCCCTTCGATTTAATGTTTTCATATTTTTGGGTAAATACCCAACTAGTGCAATTACTGGTCTGTATGGTAATTCTGTTTTTAACTTTCTTTTTTAAAGATTTTATTTGTTTATTTATGAGAGACACAGAGAGAGAGGCAGAGACATAGGCAGAGGGAGAAGCAAGCTCCCTGCAGGGAGTCCAATGCAAGACTCCATCCCAGGACTCTGAGATCACAACCTGAGCCAAAGGCAGATGCTCAACCACTGAGCCACCCAGATATCCTTATTTTTAACTTTTTGAGGAGACTTCATACTGCACCAGTTCGTATTCCACACCTTCACCTACATTTGTTTTTTCTTGTGTTTTTGATTTTAGCCATTTTGACAGATGTGTAGTGATACCACATTGTGGTTTTAATTTATATTTCTCCGATTTGATAAGTAGTGTTGAACATCTTTTCATGTGTCTGTTGGTCATTTGGATATCTTCTTTGGAGAAATACTTCTGTTCCTATCTTTTGCCCATTGGATATCTTTTTAAATTGGATTATTTGTTTTAGAGCTATTGAATTGCATAAGTTCTTTATATATTTTGGATACTAACCCTCTATTTGATATGTCATTTGCAAATATCCTTTCCCATTCAGTAGTTTGCCTTTTAGTTTTGTTGATTGTTTCCATTGCTGTGCAGATTTTTATTCTGATGTAACCTCAATAGTTTATTTTTTGCTTTTATTTCCCTTGCCTCAATGGACATAGCTAGAAGTTTTGCTATGGCCAATGTCAGAGACATTACTGCCTATGATTTCTTCTAGGATTTTTATGGCTTCAGGGCTCATGCTTAGGTCTTTGATCCATTTTGATTTTATCTTTTGTGTAATGGTGTAAGAAAATGGTCCAATTTCTTTCTTTTGCATGTAGCTGTCCAGTTTTACCAGCACCATTCATTAAAGACACTGTTTTTTTTCCCCCCCACTGGAAATTCTTTCCTGCTTTGTCAAAGACTAACTGACCATACAATTGCAAGTATATTTCTGGGTTTTCTATCCTATTCCATTGTTCTATGTGTCTATTTAGTATTATACTGTTTTGATTACCACAGCTTCTTTTTATACCTTAAACTCTGGAATTGTGATACCTCCAGCTTTGTCTTTATCAAAATTGCTCATAAAATCAATCTTTTTTTAAGATTTTATTTACTTATTCATGAGAGACACACACAGAGAAAGAGGCAGAGACACAGGCAGAGGGAGAAGCAGGCTCCATGCAGGGAGCCTGATGTGAGACTCAATCCCAGGTCTCCAGGATCACACCCTGGGCTGAAGGCAGCGCTAAACCACTAAGCCACCCGAGCTGCCCCATAAAATCAATCTTAAGAGCAGAATAAAGCCTGCTGCCCTTCTGCCTTTAGGAACCCTGTGTATTTGCACAGATTCTAGGTGGTAGAGTGTCAACAGTGAAATAATCACACAGAAATTCAGGGTGCTCTTCCCTAAAATAAATTACACATATTAATTAAATGTTAGAAAGGTGACCAATAAAATAATCAGAAAAGAATATAGTGACCCTGCTTTTCTAATAGCAAAAATAATACATAGGTACATATGTACACATTGTATGTGTGTTCTCAAATATGTATTTGCTTTATTGGTAGGTCTGGTACATAAGAAAAACCAACCGTGTAGTAATTTGGAGGTTTTCCTACTCTATGATAGTATAACAAGAATTTAAAATAAAAGTTACCCAGATAGAAAAGAAATGGGTAGAATTCACTGTGATAGCAATTCCTGAGTCTAAAACCCAGAGGCTGCACTGAGCCCCAAACCTTCTTTTCCAACAAATAGAGAAAAGGCATTTGAGGATTCTCCAGAGGTGGTTCTATCTGTAACCAGTCTCTGTCTTCTCACACCACAGCAGCTCACCTCAACATCAGACAAAAAAGCATCTTACAAAAAAGTAATCCACATGCACAGAGCCTGCCATCCTGGAGGAGTGAACAGTCTGTGCGAAGGAATGACCAAGGACACACAAGAAGGAAAGGCACTTGAACCGGAAGATCCAAGAAGTACATAGTTCTTTTCTACATGAAGATCCAAGAAGTACATAGTTCTTTTCTACATGGAGTTCTTTTCTACATGGAGAGTCCCAGAGAGAGGCTCAGGACCCCTCAAGTATTTTTCAGGCCTCCAGCAAAGGCAGTTTATAAACAGTATACTGTTGCATATGCAACTGAGTTGGCCCTCCTTGACCATCCCAAGCCTGTGGCAAGATTGATCGTGGGGATTTGTACCGGCTTCATCCCCTCTTGCAATAGCCTGGTTCACGTGAGCTTCACAGCTACAAGAGAAAACCCTCTACCAAAACATGAAAGGTGAAATGGGTTGGTTAAGCATTAATGAACAAGGCACAGAAAAGCAGTGCTATGTGAGTGACCAGAAGAGCCCTCGCAGCACAGCCTGGCCATGGGCTCTTCCCCTGGTTGACACTAGAGAGGTATGTCATGCACTGATCAAGTGTAGAATAATCTCAAGAATCAGACAAATGTGGGTTCCAACCCCCAAGAGTACCCTAGATGAGTTACTGAAGCATCTGCAATCCCTAGATTACAAGGAGTTTGTAAGGATGACATGAGTGGACACAGTTAATAAGCACCCAGTCTGACCTGTACTAACTTTCAAGGTCTCAACACACACTGAGTTATAATTCTAAAATGAAGAATCTGTTTTGAAGAAACTAAGAATGCATTTCATTCTTTCTCTATTCACATCCCTCCACTCTCCATTAATTGTGTTATTTTCCTATCAATTCCTATTCTCTAGTTTAAAAACTCGGTATTCTGGGCTATGATACTTTTCTTTTTTTTTTAGTACCGTGGGCCAGGCTATAAAGACACCAAATAAAGCAGCTTTTTGTTGTCTTTTGTGTTTCCTCGTCGACCTTCACGCTACCCCAGCAGTGTCTGAATGTGGGGTGCTGATAGGTGGTAGAAATGGAAGAGGAGATACTCCTTGTAAGTATTCAAATGAAATCCCAGGGATCCCTGGGTGGTGCAGTGGTTTGGCGCCTGCCTTTGGCCCAGGGCGCGATCCTGGAGACCCGGGATCGAATCCCACGTCGGGCTCCCGGTGCATGGAGCCTGCTTCTCGCTCTGCTTCTCTCTCTGTCTCTCTCTCTCTCTCTCTGTGACTATCATGAATAAATAAATAAAATCTTTAAAAAAAAAAAAAAAGAAATCCCTCATGACACTTCAAACCCAGAGCAACTGTGCCCTAGCTTTGCACTTACTGATGTCATAAAGCATGCCTGAGAGCCCATAATCAAATAATAGTGGCAGACTTGGCTGTTCCCTGCCAGGAGCAGCCCAGGAAGTGATGAAGTGCTGACCAGAGCTATTTAAGGCCAAAAAAAAGAGAAAATGTCTAAATAAAAAAATATATATACAGTTAAAAGTGGCAGAAGGCAGAGGATGAAGAAGGCAGGACATTGCTTCATGTGGTAGCGAGTTTCACAGAAGAGCCCACTCTGGACTCAATTTTTGGTTCTAGAGCAAATGTCCTATCAGAACAAAAAAGGTGTCAGGAAAAAAAAGCCGTAGAGTAAGATTCAACTACTTATACTTTTATTCTTATCTCCAATTCTTATTCTATATAGTGTACTAAATATTTGAGAAAAAGAAACATTTTACAAGACCTTAATCAAATTTATCTGTTGCTGATGGAGATTATACTGTAAAGCAAACTACATATTTTAAAGATACATTCATAACTTTAGAAAACTAAAAAACAAAAACGCTGGAAATGATTTTCACCAATTTAAGCTTAAAAAATGACTAAGCTTCTTAAAGTATGAATTGCCTATATTGCTCACAATATAATATTGAGAAGGTCAAAACTGATTTCTTCCGGCATGGAAGAGACCTTTCCCTTTCAAATTTGGCATGCTGCATATGATCCTCATTGGTAAAAGAATATGGGAGGCTGATCAAGAACAGCAAATCCCAGGAACAGAGAGGCCTCTCCCTCATGTTCTCATACCCCTCGCTGCTAACTAGTAGGTTATTTTCTTAAACTGTTTTCCTTTTATTTTTTTTAAGATTCTATTTATTTATTCATGAAAGACATACACACACACAGAGAGAGAGAGAGAGAGAGAGAGAGAGGCAGAGACACAGGCAGAGGGAGAAGCAGGCTCCATGCACAGAGCCTGACGTGGGACTCGATCCCGGGACTCCAGGATCACATACGGAGCCACCCGGGCTGCCTTTAAACTTTCTTCCTGTGAGAGCTGGGCTGTGGTGCCCAGCTGTCTGGTCCAAACATCAGTCTAGACGTTACTGTGAAAATATTTTTTAGATGTGATTAGCGTTGAAGTTAGTCAACTCTGAGTAAAGCAGATGACCTTCCATAACTTGGTGGGCCTTGTCCAATCAGTGAAAGGTCTTAAGAGCAAAGACTGAGGTTTCTCTCAAGAAAGGATTCTCTTCAGGACTGCAACACAGAAACCCTGCCCCAGCTGCCAGCTCGCTGCCCTGCAAAATTTGGACTCAAGACTGCAAACACCAATTCCTGCCCGAACTTCCAGCCTGCCATACAAATTCCAGATTTGCCAGCTCCCCCCACAATCACATGGGCCAACTCCTTAAAATCAACGTCCCTCTCTGTTTCTCTTTCTCTCTGTACACACACACCCACAGTTGGTTCTGGTTGGGATTGGTTCTGTTTCCCTGGACAACCTTAAATAACACACTTCTTCTCCACCCTAAAATGCCTAATAAAATCCGTATGGTAAAACATGCACACAGTGGAGCCATCAGAGAGCACCTGCTATTGAAAAGTTCATCCCAGAAAGAAACCCTGTAAAGAAAGAAATTTCTTTATAATCAGCTTAGATGCCAAGAGACCCGGCCATGCCCTATGCCTTTAAACCTATGACACAGGAACCGCAGGGAGAAGGAGGGGAGGGAAAGGAACCAGAGAAACCCAAATGCTCGTAAAAAGCAAATGCCAGAAATGTTATCAAAGAAAGTGCACGATACAGAAGCTTTTAAAAATGGCACAAAATTATTAAACCGTTTTAAACTTACTTAAAGAAAGAAGGAAGGAATGGCAGTTGGGAATACATCACGGAAGATCGACTCTCCAGATGCCAGTGAGTGCCATTTACTAACAAGGTTGCCTCTCGCAATCTTTCACTCGAAAGCGGCTTACTCCCCTTGCTCAGACATTGTGCCAAACCTTGCTTATCTGGATTATAAACCAATGCCAAGGTACATCAGCAAAACAAACAAAAACAGCTATAAATTATAAAAATCTTAAACCATCAGAAATTAAGAGAACAGTGCTACTCTGGGATCAGCTTTGCCTGGGGTTTTGAAACTCTGTGCTCAAAGGCCAAGAAAACCTAATCTCTGTGGCATTCGTTTTCCTTACATATTTGCCGAGGATCTCATCAGTGCCTCACAGGGATGTACGGAGGCTTCGGTACAATGATCCAGGCAAAATGTGTTAGCACAGCGCTGATTTCCATTTACTTCTGTCCAGAAAAGGTTAAGTGATCTTAGTTGGCTCTAATTTGGAAGTCATGGTAGCACACGTCATTTTTAAGCAAAATTTAAAAGGCTTCTATCCAAAACGGTAAGTTTTTTTCAAGTGTGCTGCTTCAAAAAGTGGTGAAATCCACTAATCCAGGAAGCTGGTCTAAAACCTCCAGAATTACAGATTACAGAGATTTTGCACTTGCATTTTCCTCACCATAACAAGAACTGCAATGTTCTGAATACTCCAAGTGTCGGCCTTTAAAAAAAAAAAAAAAAAAAATCCAGATATTGAAAAGATCCCTTACTTAACTGAGGGTTAACAGACTGATGAGTTTAAAAGGCCCAGACTTTGTTGCAGTTATCAGAATCCCTGATACCAGGATTTTCATGCTGTGTGTGCTTTTTCTTAAATACAGAGATAAACGACTTTACACTATTTCAGGAGTTTTGATGTGCAAGTGGGTAGATGGTGTGGGAGGATGTGATGAGTAAGCGTTGAGAGAACTTTTGCAGAGCTCCTAAGAGTTGAAAAGTTAGTCTGTGTAGCGTGTGAGAGACACGGTTGGCATTCAGCAGCATGCTCAAGACACAGGAATGAATGGGCTGGGACACAGAAAAATTTAATTACAAAGGGCCCACAGCATAGCAGGTACGTATTCTTTGTTCTCCTTAGATAACAACATGAGAACAGAATCAGGAAGAAAGAATTCTAGAAAGCTGGGTGCTATCCGAGGTATGACCTCAGCAACCTATGGCCAGGGCCCCACCCCCAAAAGTGTTTCCCCTAACCTGGGGTTTGGAAATATCATGATCCTACATTTGGAAAGCCAGACAACGTGAATGACACGTTCAAATTGAAACTCTTTATTTTCTTAATTAGCTATAAATTAATTTATAAACTGTCCAAGTAAAGCTCAAAGAAATATTAAAAAACTACTTTCAATTAGCCTAGTTTGAGTTATGAGGTTTCTCTTAATTCAAGCACACTTGAGAATTTTAATCAGCTGAGAAGCAGCAATTGCTTTCAATTTAAAAACTAACAAGAATAAATTGTTATCATATTAAATCATTTTTACTGTACTGGTTTCATTTTGGTTTCAATTAAACCCCATTGTCTATATAAAGAACTCATTCGCAATTAGGAAAAATTGTACGTGAAACACTCATTATCTGAAACCACTTCATGTTCCTTGAAACCCCTGGAACGTCAGTACAAAAGCAGAGAATCCAAGCATGGCTACTTCAACATTGATTTGAATGTACTTTAAAATGTAATTACATGGAGAACAGATTTTAGCAATTGCATACAATTTAATGTATAATGACCTGCAGGAATCATACAGACTTGGTCTCTCTCTCTCTCTCTCTCTCTCTCTCTCTCTCTCCCCACCCTCTGTTGAATAACTGACCAAGGGATGTATGTGTGAATGGGATGGAAACTTTTCCAGGTAGATCCCTAAGGCTGTTTATATAACTAGGTGAACACTGAGCAAAAGCTTCCCACCACCTGTACTGTCCAGGAAGCAGGACTGAATGGTGAAGAGTACGAGTGGGGTCATTGGGGTCCCCCCTTTCCACAGCAGACATATGCATATGATCAGTTTTCCTCCATGGCCGAAGCTCATAAAATCAACTAAGTCCACTGAAATATTCATATTATTTGGGCTCTTTAAAATAACTATATTGAGATATAATTCACATGCCACATAACTAACTCATTTAAAGTGTGCCACAGTTTGTGGCATATTTTTTCAATATTTTTTCAATTCATATTTTCAAAACTATGTAATATAAAATTTGCTATTTTAGCCATCTTTAAGTGTACAATTCAATGGCAGTAATTAAATTCACAACGTTTTGCAGCCAACACCATTATTTCGTTTCAAAGCTTTTTTAAGGATCTCCAAACAGAAACTCTGCTATTAAATACAATCACTTCCCACCCTCTCCTTTTCACTCACCCCAGGTTGGTAACCTCTTACATTTTCTATCTCAATAAATCAGCCGATGCTGGAGAATTTATCTAAGCGAAATCACACAATATTTATCCTTTTGCATCTGGCACAATGTCTTCAAGATTCATCCATGTTGTAATATTTGTCAGAACTTCTTTCCTTTTTAAGGCTGAATCATATTCAATTGCACATATATACCATATTTTGTTTATCCTCTCATCTGCTGATGGACACCTCGGTTGTTTCGACCCTTACTGTTGTGAGAATTGCTGTGTGAACATTAGCCTATGAGCATTTTAATCCCTGGTTACTGTTCCCCTGGGCACATATCTAGGAGTGGAACTGCTGGGTCACATGGTAATTCTTTGCTTAGCTTTTGAAAGACTCACCAAACTATTTTCCCTGCACTGTTTTACATTCCCATCAACAGTGGGCAAGGGTCTTAAGTTCCCACATCCTCATCAACACATATTTTCCATTTTTTGGATTATAGCTACTGTAGTAGATGTGAGACGTGGTCTTACTGTGGTTCTGATCTGCATTTCCCTAATGACTAATGATGAGCATCCTTCTATGTCCTTATTGGCAATTTGTGGGTCTTCTTTGAAGAAATATCTATTCAAGTCCTTTGGTCATTTTTTAATTGAGTTGTTTGTCTTTTCGTTCTGGAGTTAGTTATATTTTCTGGATATTAAACCTTTATCAGATAATATGATTTCCAAATATTTTCTCCCATCCTGTAGGTTATCTTTTCACTTCCTCAATAGTGTTCCCTTGGTACACAAAAGTTCTTAATTTTGATGAGATACAATTTATCTATTTTTTTCTTCTGTTGCTTGTGCTTTGAGTGTCCTATCTAGGGCCCACTGCCCACATTATTTGTTTATGAAGGAAGTCTTTCCTTTCCATTCTTTGTTCTAGTTCTTATTCTGCATCACCTTTGAGAACACTCCGTTCTGACCACCATGACTAACCCTGACAGCACACACTTACAGAGCATATTTGGAGATGAAAAATTTTTTCTATGATAGAAAAATTCTTAGAGAAACGTATACTTGACAACCCTGTTATTTTAAACACAGATAGGGAAACGGTGAAGTAATCTCACAAAAAGCATGACGCCTACAGCCTCAAAAAAGATCTAAGGTGCAGGGCCTTTCTACTTAGTGAGAGTGAGTCTTCTCAGTGGAAAAAGTGAAGAAGAAAGGAAATCTTGGAGAGACAGAACAACAAGGACAGCTCTTCCAGAATCAGCTGGATGGAGTCCTCATGTGCTCCACATCTAAAGCTCTGTCTAGCTCTACTGCACATCAGTCTGGTGCAATGGATCTTATTTTAACAATAAAATAAGTATCAGTATCAAAATAACTGTATTTATTGTTTTCCTGTACATTGTATATGAGGCCACCTATTTTCTTCTAATCAGACAGAAGAAGGTTAATTTCAGCTCAATCACCTGGCATTTCATAAATTCATGCATCATCCTTAACATCTACCTGAGAGTAAGGGTGGGGGCATAAAAAAAAATCAATCTTCTTAGCATTAGTTAAGTGAGACAGTTTGAACAATAATAAACTGTCATCTGTTGTTTCTTTCCCAAAATGCTGCATTATCTATATCACTACAGATTTATTCGCTGAATGAAATAATTTCCTACATTTTTATTACATGATTAAATTTACGGTTACAGAATCACAGATAAATAATAACATTACACACATAATTAAAACCTATTAGTAATTACCAAGAGTAAAGTGGGGAGACCAACCCCCAAAGCAGTGTGTGTGATCTATGAAGTTAACAAACACATCTATCAGGTATTATATCTTATTTAAAACCTGAGTTTAACAAAAGTGACCTCAGACATGTAGAAGTGGAATACAAACAACCACCAAGAGACAGTGCCTACCTAATATTCAAGGTGACAGTGACATAACTAATATATTTTTTTAAAAGGACATAAAGAGTCTGAGCTAACAGAGGCAGGGAGGAATGCCATCCCTCACCAGGCAGGAAGCCACAGAAGCTATGCAGCTTTCCAATCAAAGAAAATGGAATTCCAGTTTGAGTAGAAAGCTCAGATGGGGAGACCAGAGGTCAAACATCAGGTAACAGTTACTCCGAATGCCTCGAGAACAGAGACAGTGGGACCTCTGTCCCTAGAAATAGCTTTCCACTGTAATTCCCACAAACTTCTCCTACTTCAGAGAATCACTGTTTTGAGGATGAGACTCCAAACGAAAACACAACTGTGCTCTGAACCTTACCATCAACTGCGAGAACAGGGCTCATCTCCATCACTGGATTTCAAAAATAACTTTGTGACTTCAAATCAAGAACAAAAAAAGAGGGACTTGCTCTGACTTTGATCCAGGGACCCTGGTAAATCTCGGCCAGAGAACTTCTGCCCAGATTATGTAACCCTATGGGGGCAGTAGCTGTGGCCAAAGCTGTCCTTGTCCGGGTCGGACACACCAGAGTGTCAACATAGGCTGGCTCCAATACCTTCAGTGACAAAGGTGAATGAGTGTCCCTTCAGGCACAGAAGCTCAAAACACAAGGGGACCTTAGGGCTATGGGACACGTCCAGGACATCCTGACTGAGACACTTCTGTAAAACATGTTCTGCTCTTCAGTGCTTTCCACCCAAGATGGGATCACACAGTTTTAAGTAAACTGCACAGGGGTCCCCCCCACCCCGTCTAGGGTCCACAACGGGCCGGTCATAGCATCATCACCCCTTGTGTGACTGTCAGCCCCTTGGGGGAAGAGATTCCCCATTACTGCAAAGGATGGACCAGACTCATTTCTGAGAACAAAGAAAGTCACCATGTAGCAAAACACAGCCTTTCCCTCGGTCTGATCCTCACACAGCTGAATAAAGCAAGTGCCTTTGGTTTTATACATTTGTGAGACAGACCCTCGCTTCTCTACTTCTCAAAACCAAGCCCCTATGGAGACCGCACATTTCTGAGGCCTCCAAGTACCAGGAAGAAATTAAAGAATGAATAGTAGCTCTCCACCATATCTTCAGAGGGTGGGATCGCCTTAGCAAAGTTATTATAAAAGCTCTACTTGAAAAAAAAATCTCTACTTATAGGTCAACTCTGTTTATAGTTACAGAAATTGCAGGCTGGAAAAAAAAAACAAAACGAAAAGTCCCCTCAGAAGAAAGAAAGAATGCAATAATTAACGAAAGCAACAAACAATTTAACATTTAAAAACCCAGCATCTCTGACTCCAAAGGAAAAGGGGAATGGTAGTTTGGAGGAGTATTAGAGATGAGGAATAATGTAGATCATTTAAAAAAAATTCCCCTTTTCCCATAATAGATATTTTCCTGCAGCTACGTATAAAAACTGAATCTTTACCAACTGAATTCAAATGTAGACAGACATGAAGGGTCCGTTATTTTAAAAAATTCTACCAGTAAAACAATTGTCTTTTTTTTTTTCCCCTAAAATTATTCTGAGTGGTTCTCAAAGTAAAGAGGGCAGGAGCAGGTGCTGGGCCCCAGTCTCTTGAGTTCCTGATTCAGTAGATCTGGGATGGGGCCCAGAGCACATCTAGAACCTCTCCCTCAGATCAACCTTGCAAATCGGGATATGCGCGTTTGGCTTGTTGTATGGATGCATCTGCAGGCCGCCCAATGAAGTTCATTTGTGTCTGTGGGGTATCATGAGTCGTTACATTGCAGGTGTGGTTCTCCTGAAAAGGAACGTGGTACGGTCAGTATGATAAGCCTGGGTTTTTTGGGAGACAGACCTACAGCCAAACCTCCATCCCACATGACCTTGAAACCGCTGGTTGCTCTTGGGTAAATCAAAGATAATACATCCCCTGCCCCAGGACTGTACGAAATAGTGAACAAATGAAGATTACTTACCTTGCCTCATTCCGGAGAGTATGCATTACACGTACACATAAAGTACATAGAGAAAACAAGAAAACCCCCATGAAACAAATAAGAAAGAAAGCAAAAAAGAACAGGGAAATAAAATGGCAGAAATAGGGAAAAGACAAAACACACCCCACAGAAAGGGTATATACACACACTACAGACAAGCCAGAGATTTGACCGTAAGCTTGTAGTAGTTGTGGCAAAAATGACAACTGCTCACTTCCACAACTCAGTGTCTAGAGAAGAAAAGCAGAGTGCTCGTTCTGGAAAAACAGAAGGCCATTCCTGCTACTGGGAGAATGAGCATATACAGACAGGGTCCACCTGACACAGTCCAGGTGAGTCCTCGGGTGTCTGACCTGTCCTAACTCAAGGCTGGAGGTGGCAATCACTGCTCTGTGGTACCTCCTGAAAGTGGGCGACTATGTCTCCCCCAGCTGCTAGTTCCACAAAGACCCACTAGCCTTCATCCAGAGTGGAGAGAGAGGGGAGAGGGAACTGGGCAGCCAAGCCACACACCAAGTAGAGACACCCGACCGACCACTGCTGAGAAGCAGGAAGGGGCTTCCCCTGGGCAGGGGCACTCTTCTTGGAAAACTGTATGCAGTCACTCTAGTGGAGAGACGAGCAGGCAAGTGAGATCCCAATAAAGTAGTGTCCTGAGTATATGCCTAGTGTTGAGAATGAATTTATAAAAGGCATCAGAGGGGTGCCTGGGTGGCTTAGGGTTCAGCATCTACCTTTGGCTCAAGTCCTGATCCTGGGTCCTGGGATCCAGTCCTGTATCAGGCTCCCTGCATGGACCTGCTTCTCCCTCTGCCTATGTCTCTGCCTCTCTCTCTGTGTCTCTCATGAATAATCGAATAAAATCTCAAAAATACATATATAAAAGGCATCAGAAGAAGGTAAGTTCCTCAAAGGGATCTTCCTTGTTATAATCTTTGTGAAGAGCAATGGTTATTATTCATCATTTCATGAGACTGTAGGCACCAATTTAGTCTTGGCATAAACACACCATCACAGATTGGATTTGTCTCCAAAGCACAAAGTCAAGTGGTGTGGTGTGTGTGTGTGTGTGTGTGTGTGTGTGTTCACTGTTGTTAGGAAGGAGGGGGAGTTCAATAACATACTGCTTCTCACTCAGTGTACACTCAGAGACAGCCCGTTAATTATATCTGTGGTCAGGTAAGGAAACTTGCAAAAATTTGTAGATCCATATTTGTAGACAATTAACTTAGGAAACGTCTGGCCACAGCAAGTGTCATACAGGATTTGTAATCACGGTACTCAATAAAACAAGCGGATGCTTTAGTTGAGTATATTTACATCTATTTTAATTTATTCCAAAAGGGATTTGTGACAAATCTAAACATTTTCTTACCTACTCATTTTGTTAATTTTCCTCAGAGATTTGGGATTACTTCTTAGAACAGTTTCATTTGTATCCAAATAAATGAATAGGTCTGATCCAATAAAAAATGCTAATGATCATAATCTTTGGTGAGATATATAATCTGGGACATTCAAGCAAACAAAGATATCTCTAACAGCCACCTGGGGAATAATTATAAACAGAAAATAAAGAGATAGGAATATCATATTCTAACCTAACAACCAAAGATTGTTTTCTTAGCCAAAAAATGTTACCGTACAACTACAGTAAGCTGCCTGGATGCAATGTTTCAAAGAGTAAACATTCAAAATAACTGCAAATATCACAAGCTAATTGTTATCATTATGTAAGCATCTCAATGTAATGCAAGCCATTCCCATGACCTCTAGCACGTCCCTTAGCATTTGTTCTTTACTTTTCTACAAATTCCAAATGCATCATTCTATCTGTAGATAGATATTTACATGTGTGTGGCAAAGAAACATCTCCTGTTCACTTAGGTCATATGATGCATCTTATGAAAAGAATCCCATAAGGGACGCCTGGGTGGCTCAGCAGTTGAGCGCCTGCCTTCGGCCCAGGGTGTGATTCTAGAGTCCTGGGATAAAGTCTGACATCAGGCTTCCTGCATGGAGCCTGCTTCTCTCCCTGCCTATATCTATGCCTCTCTCTCTGTGTGTCTCTCATGAATAAATAAATAAAATCTTTTTTTAAAAAAAGAAGAATCCCATAATTCTTATCCTTGGGTTAGAATGCATCCTGGAGAACAGATCCCATATGCTCGCCCCCACATATTTTATCATACTAGCAAACATAAAAGGGAGTGCAGTGGCTACTTGCAAAGAAAATCTTGACATACAACATACACAGACGCTCAAATACACCCCTCAAAACAAAATTACACCAATTACTCTGAGGAGCAACACAGAGGGTGAAAATACGGAAACATAACTTAATGAATTCCATTTATGACATCTATAGTCTTTCTACCAACATAGAGTTATGAGGACTAAACATCAATCACAAAAAAGAAGCACTCTAATCTTATTATAATTTACAGCTCTTTGGAAACTCTTCCTAAGGAAGAATGCAGGCAAAAGCAGCCCTTACAGGAAACCTCACATTCCAGACGTTCCATGGCAAGGCTCTGAGTGAATCCCAGAAACGGGAAGGCAGCTGTCTCTTCCCGTCTACTTCCCACAGTAAATGCAAGACTCACTATTCAAACCGGGAAATCTGCTACACAGGGAATAATTCTGCAAAAACTGGACAGACTGTTTATGCACTACATGAACACATTCATGAAAAATTAATTGGAGGTACAGAAACGAGCCTCCTCTTGACGTCGTTGTTTGCTTGCTTTAATCAGCATCATTCTATCTACTGTACAAACTTTGGGCCGCCCAAACCAGCCCCAGTCCTGCCCCCCTCACCCCAGAAGACAGGGCAGTTTGTGGAGAGGACACAGCAGTGAGTCAGTACCTCCGCAGGGGCTGAGTGACAGTCACCAGGTCACTGACTTCTCAAAGTCAATTTTATGTAAAACACATCCCACCTTTAGTAAGACGGCTATGACCACATCTGAGATGATTAATGTGGAAGTCCTCAATAAAAAAATATATATATAACAGCTGATTAAATATTCGGTGCATTGTCCTACGTATCTATTATTTAATTTAATCCTCTGAACAAGGTACCATTCATTCTATTTTATAGATGAGGTTAAGCGAGGCAAAAGGAAGTTATGCAATTGATTTCTTGCAGATAGGAGGTGACGGGCCAGAGGCTAGAGAGCCACACTTGTGGTCCTAGTCACTCAGCCACCTGACACACTGTGCAGAGTAAGGGGGTGGGGGTGTGCAAAGCAGAGGGACACTGCCCAGGCAGAAAGAGCCTGTCAAAGCACAGAGCCCTGCCTCCAGCCCAGACCTCCACCACCTGCTTCCAGCCCAGGCCTCTACCACCTGCCTCCAGCCCAGGTCTCTACCACAATGCCTGCCTGTGGCCTGGGCCTCCACTGCCTGCCTCCAGCCTGGGCCTCCACAGCTTTGATGTCTTCAGTAGCTGCCCACACGTCCTGCCTGCCCAGGCCTCCCTAGGCTTCTAGTGCACCTTTATGAACAAATAAACCTGAGACAGGGACAGACCATACCTGACTGTGAATGAGTGCAACCCGCCCCGTCTCCCCAAAACTGAGCTTTACGACAGATGGCAGTGACACACAGGTGACAGGATGACCCACCGCCGTGAGAATCCAGTCCACGCTCATTAAATACTTTTTGGCACGCCTATGCATCAGGCAGGGTAACTGCCTCAAAAAGGCAAAGGCATCATTTGTAATGTAGGTGAAAGGCTTTGCCCCAACACTACAAATTTCTTCTTACCCACGGGTGGGAAAATAATGAGCCAGGACAGCGGCACCCTCGGATCCTGAGCATGTGCTTCCCTGGCACTGGCAGGAGATCCTCCCAGATTTGCGCTAAAGCCTTCATGGAGTTATTCCCCTGAATTCTCTGGGGAATGATATTTACAACAAAGGCAGGGTGCCGAAGCAGAAGGCAAAATCTGGCTTGAATTTCCCTACAGCCAAAAGATAATTTCTAAAAATGTGCCTTGTCTCTAACTCTTGAAGTAAGAAAATGCTTTTTAGCAATTATTCTCCATAATCCTATTTCCCCCAAAGGTTTTTATTCCAGGCTCCATCCTCTCATTTCTTCTGTCCAGTGCTGATGTTAGTAAATGCTGTCAGTAACATCTCTTCTAAAAATGGGTCAGAATTTCCTTATGCTGGTTGAGAGGGTCCAACACAAAATCTGACCTCAACATTGTGTCTTATGTGAAATGCCTCAGTGTAAAACTTCCTACTGTTTGCCCCCATCCCCCACAGAAAAAGAAAATGATTTTACCTTTTCTATTTGGAAACAATTCTAATAATGCAGCACATCCACCCTTCCCGTTCATTTATAACCACTTTACAATTCTAATTACTTAGGAATCAAAACTAAATGCAAACAAAAGCTAAATGCAAAGGGATTTTAACAGAGGAAAGAAGGAAGGAAAGAAGGAGGGAAGGAGGTTAGGAAGGAAAAGCTCAAGTCATTTTTGTATCAAAGAAAATCTAGCTTTAAAAGAAAAATAATTTTCTTAAACCAATTATTGCCACTATTGCATTACATTCTGAAAGAACACACACAAGCCTTATTCCTTCTGCTCAGATCAGCTAATCTGCACGGTGCTTGGGATAGAACACTTGTACTGTATTTTCTGTTGTTAACATAACCACAAGATAAATGCAAAAAGAACATAAAAATTTTTTAAAGCATATACTATGAAATCTTAAAATTTGATTATTTAAATATATACTAGTCAAAATTGGTAAAAGTTAAGTTCGTCATCCCGAGGTTAATTCACCCACACGACACCCACACCGTATAATAAGGTATGTATTTAGTTGCCTACCTAGCAATCTAAAATAGAATATGTGAACAACAATGGCAAATTAAGTATGACGCTAAGGGAGAGCCAGAGTCTCTGAGTACCCAGAACACACAATTGCCACTCAAACATTATATAACAATGAGAATTATTAACTTTTCTATTCTGTGTCCCCGAGATTTTGTAACAATGCCCTAACGATGCATCACATTTGTGCTGAATTTTACAGTTTACAAAGCACTTTCACATTCATTATTTCATCTTTATCCCGGCAAAAAAAAAAAAAAAAAAAAAAGGAAGGGAGGGGGGAAGATGAGAAAAGGAAGCCTCAGGATAGTTAAGATTCTCATTTTACAGAGTAGGGAAAACATTCAGAAATGCAGTGCCTTGCCTGGCATCCACAGCCAGTAGCTGGAGGAGCTAACATCCACACTATTCAACATTCAAACTGCAGGCATTTGATTCCAAGTCTTACGTTCTTTACGTGAAGCTCTGACAGCTTCATTGCACAGACTTGCTGCCATATGACTTTTCATTCATGACCTTCATTTGTACAACTGAAAACTCAGGAACTGATTTTATTTTTATAGGAAGCAGCACCTACGACAGTTCTCAACTGCAGTTAATGAAAGCAAAACACAAAGGGAGACATAAAGACTGATCCATGCAGCATCAAATGAATCAAAGTTCTTTAAGATGCATGCATGTCCCTATTTTCCATGAGTATTCAAGATATGTGACATTTTTAGATCCTGCAAGTGTTTTTAAATTGCCAAGAGATTTTCAAATCATGAAAATTCTGGTGCCTTTTATTCACCAAGGTTTTTTTAGTCCTTTAAAAATTGTATGCCTTTCTCTTTCTGTATTAGTATACATGTAATAATAAAGTTTTATACCATTTTCAACCATAATGTATTACTTACTCAGTATACATATCAAACAAGTACATCTATATTATTTCTGGTCTATAAAGGTGGTAGGAGAGTGAATTTTTCCACCCCAGAATGCTGTCTCTTTGGCTTATTGATTATCCTAAACTGGCTATTTTTAAGAAATAACAGGAAAAGGTCTGAAAACCAAAGAAAAGTCACCCTATTGTAAGAGGCATTTACATGTATAAGGGAAATCTCCAACAGCACCAGGAAGATGATGACTTTAAATCTCTAGAAGGCAAAGACTTAAATCTGCATAACAATCACACCCTTGTTTACAGTGCTTTTCCTTGTCACCTCCATAACTGCCTCCCCACCCCCAATATCTCGTGTTTACCTGTAAATGGCATTTAAGGTGATAGCTTTGGCCATCTGGGGGAGTAATTCAGTCTTCTCGGGTCTCTCAAATGTACACAGGAGGCATTGTTATTAAACTCTTGTTTGACTTTCTCCCGTTAACTGTCTCATGTCCATTTGATTCTTGGACCATCCAGAAAAACCTTGAAGGGCAGAGTAAAATTTTTTCCTCCCCAACAAGCTTAAAAAGTAAAACCTTCATGTTACTTTATCAACTAATTGGATTGCCAAATATAGACAAGCTTACTCCTGTAACTCCAAAATGGGAAGAAGAAAGGTTCATTACTCTAGCCCTAAGAAAATGTAAGGAACACAAAGGCAAAGTCAAAACAAAGGAGAACTTTCAGGTAACCATCTCTACATCCCTCTTAACTGCTAATAACTGCTGTGGCACTCCTCCACTGCCTGCCTTCTAAATCCTGTTCAGAAAGGGCTGAAATGACATCATATTCTTATGTCTGGAAGGCAGGCATTACAACAAAGTTTTGATAAACTATGCAAGCATTTTGCCTAAGATACAGACTTAGGTCACACACAGCTTGTGTAAGTAATAGTTCACATATATTTGTTATAAAAATTACTGATTAAAAATAGCTTATAAGGCAGAGAATAATATAATTCACCCAGTAAGTCAATAGCTTTATATTGGCTGCTACCTTGCCCTGCACCCTCCCAGAAAACATTGAGAAGGCACACACACAAAATAACTATCACCCATCCAAGGTCACTACTCCAGTAATCATTGTCCACGTGGTCAGAAGGGGCATCAACAAGCAGGGCTGTACTTCATCCAGAGGCATGCCTACAGGTCCCACATGCAGGGCTCAGAGCTTAACCACACATGCGGTCATCTGCTTTACCTGACCAGAGGAGATAGGTGCCAACAAGCTACCTCAGGTACAGAGAGAGGAGAGCTTTTGTAAGCAGCATATGGGCACCCAGCACAAAATGACTGATGCCCACAGACCCACAGAGAAGAAAAGAAAAAGAAAATCCTTAAAAGTTGGAAAGATAAGCAAAACTATATAACTGTCTTAATTATGTATTAAGTATTAACTATAACAGCAAATAGAACTATAAGCCTTAAGAGTTCTTTAAAAGGCATTTCTATTATTATAAAAGAACAATGATGCTCAAAGACAGGAAAACGATAAGAAAGGTACCACACATTTCTGAAAGGTTTCTATGTAAAATAACTAAAATCATTAGAAGTAGGTGCTTTAAAAGCTACACTTGAGTAATCTGGTAAACGCTCTGGCCCCAGCAAGACCCGAGCAGGAGGCAAAGGGAGTCCAGCACAGGTGATAACATGCAAGGGCAGCATCCACTCCCACCCTCAGCCTACATCTCTTAGGGCACCAGCAACGCCCCAGTGGGACCTATACAGGGTCCAGGTCTTAGGTTCTGGGCCTTACTTTGCTTACGATTTGTCTTCTTTGGACTATCTTAAAAACCAAATGAGATCATGACTATAAAACAATTTAGAAAACTGACGAAATGTGGCCATCCACAGAATTATCCAGCTTACCATGCCACCTGCAAAGCTGCCCAGCAGCACCTGCCGCCTGGGAACTTGGTTTCCTTTGTCATCTTTTGTCATCTGTCAGGGGAGCCATCATAAATGCATGTGTGCACTTTCTCTGCTCCCTGTGTGGAGAACGAGACATGTGGCTTTGACCCTGGGAAGGCAGCAAACCACGACACCACTGGCCCAAGACTCTGGGTTCAGGTGTCCACACCTGCTGCTCCTGTGTCCAGAACACCTTCCCGTCTGCCACCCACTCTCCACCAACCAGCTACACTGACTTAAAGTCTTTCCCTCCTCTGACTTGTCCTCAGTGAGCCCATTCCAAATGTCCAGGCAGGTTCAGCCACCAGATACACACTCGGGCCTTGCAGGCTATATGCATGTAGCTGGCCCTGCCTGCCAAACCACAGGCCCCTCACTGCAGGCCATGCTCCACCACTGCATCAACAGGAGTCCCTCCAAAGTATTCACTGGAGTGAAGCGTGTTCTACTGGGGAAGACAACCACATAAACACAGAATTGTGCATAATAAACATAAACCACTACAGATCTATCCAAGGAAAGTGCCCTACAAAGCAGTATAATGTGTGCGCAAGCACAAATCATTGTTCTAGTTATAATGCCGGGATATGCACTAGTGGAACCGAGTAAGACCAGTCCCTGGAGTCCTCTCTGGTTCTGCTGAAGACACTTGTAAGCCAAATCTCAAGCATAACCCCCATCTCCAAGCTCCATCCTTCCTGGCTTTATCACCCCACCCTTTACAGCTTTCAGGTCCTTAGGTGGGGGAATGCCATCTGGTACGGTAGTAACCTATTCACACCCAGTTTGCTCATTCAGGTCCAGAGCACCCTGTATATTCACCCACTCTTGTGCAGCATACTTAACTTCTGGCAGAATTTGTACCCTATCATATTTTCTCAAGATGACAATCATGAAATTTTACCACAAGTTTAAATAGATGTAAATAATATATGCTTCCATGTTGTTGTTGTTGTTTTACAGCAAATACACCCTCTGTGTATTTTTCTCAAAATCCGGAAGCTGAGGCATAGCTCATTCAGTTAATGAAGTCTTCCACACAACTTTACTGGAAAGCCTTAAATGCCATCAAGTAACTAAGTCAGACCTAATTTCTCTCTGAAAGGATTATTTTGTAATTTAGATATACGTTCTCACTTGCATCCCAGTGACAACTTCTCACTTCCGAATTATAATTCAAAGATGAATGGATGGACAGACGGATGGATGGCTGGATGGGTGGATGGATAGATGGATGGGCGGATGGATGGACGGATGTATAGACGGATGGATGAGTGGATGGACACACAGAAGCTCTGCGGTTTGTGAAGCTGGTGAAATACACTCTGCCTCATCCAAGAAGCTCTCCTTGCTTTGCTCGGCCTGGATTCTCCCTCACAGAAGAACCTTCTCAGATTGTGCCCTGGTTTAGTACCCTATGTTTACATTCTGGGACAACAAACCACCATGAGATTGTGGGTAGGAAAGAGGGAATCCTTTCGCTTTTTGGAAATGGGAGATGGGCATGGAAGAAAGGGAAAGTAGACGAGCAAACCAGCAGACCTGCCATATCAAGGGTCGATATGAATATTGAGGATATAGAAATTGATTTCTCCAAGAACTCCTTGCCCAATATACTCTTGAAAGTGGGCACCCCAGTTTGAAGAGAGCTGTTAAAGAATTCTCATTTGGAGAAATCCCATAAACCTGGAGTTTTCCATCATCTCCCCTGAGCAGAGGGCATTCGCAGTCACCCTGCCTGTTGAGGTTATCCCTGGCCATCACACTCATAAAGAGAGGCCCCAGTGGTTTTCCGTTGGGCTTCTCCTCCTTTAATGTACCACAACATCATTCATTCATTACTCCACACCATCACTATATGATGGTGCACTGTAACATGACATAATACATGATCCTACATCATGCATACGGCATACTATTCACTCAGTACTCGAACCCTGCTAAAATCTTCCTAACATATCTAAATACTAAATAAGGCTGCATTACCCAAATCTTCACTAGGATCACTAGTAAGCACTTCAGGAAAAAAGCAAAGATACAAGTACGCATGTGACAGGGACTTCTTGAGAAACTGGCCATTTGGAGCACTATATATCAACCTCTGTGTACATTATTAATCTAGTTATCCCTCAAAAAGGATACAGCAATATCATCTCTCTGAGCCTAACATAAATACAAAATTTAAAGCATTTTGCCAAAAGAAAGTCCACATACATCCTACAGTTCTCAGAGATGAGTGCATATTCAGATGTGTGTCTCTTGATTTCTTTTATCCTTTGTAGTGACTTAGGACTACAAGATACTAAAAAAAAAAAAAAAAGAAAAAAAAAAGAAAACCACTAATATAAATTCTAGGTGGAAAGCCCAAAAATTCAAAAAGGAATGAAATTGTTGCTCTTACAGCTTCCCACAGAAGTGGAATTACTAGACGCAGAGTGCCCTGCCCCATACAAAATGGGCAACAGCAACAAAGGGCCAGCAAGTCACACTGGTTTGGGGTGGGTGACCATGTTCCCAAACTATAACCATGACCTCGGTGACAGGATATTCTTTCTATTGGAATACAGTGCCTTTCTGAAGACCGAAAAGGAGACGTCTGTATTCAGCAAAAATAATATATTCTTCTCATACAAGGAAGGGCCAGCAAACTTGAGTCCACTGCCAGCTTTTATAAATAAAATTTACTGAAATACAACAAAGCTCATTCACGTAGGTGCTGTCTGTGTTCTCCGGCTACAGGGGCAGAAATGAGTAGCCACAACAGGGACTGTATGGTCCAGAGTCTGAAATATGCTCTATGTGGCTTTTACAGAGAAAGTCTTCCTTGTTCTAACACAGTAGTTCCCTACAGACATTTTCATAGAATATGATTTAGTATTTATTTTAAAGTAGTCCCTCTATAATGAGGCTTATGCACTCCCCATACTGGTGAATAATTAATAGCACTGATTAATAATTTAATCCATTTTGTACATAATCTTCTGATTCAGAAAAATGCAACAATAAGGATACTTTACCAAACCAAATCTCATCCGTGCCAAATTTATAAGTAAAGCTACGTTCCCTATGCAGTATTAAAATATCTACAGCAATCACTTAAAAGCTGAGGACTAAGAACATCAAAATGTGGTAACTTGGCCATTTGAATGCTCTCTGAATAGAATGATCTGGCTTATTTAACATTCTCTTTAATTGAGTGTTAATCAGAAAACCTTTTCTGTTCTCAAGTATTTTGCTAAAACCCTTTCCACATCCCTGCCTTCCTATATAGCATGCGAGAATACAAGTTAGCTGTTCTTTGATGATGAAATGCTTTGTCTCTGAAGAAGCATAATTTCACCTTGAGATACAGTATATAATGTAGGACAAGCACAACTGTTTGGAATTAGAGTGATCTGAAGGAAAATCCTGGAATTTAAACAAATTAATACTTTTTAAAAAGTCAAATGCCTCCAACTCTAGAAATGGAATGAGGACAACCGATAGTACCTAATCTGAGTGTACTCTTATTAACAAAGGCCTCTGGTGCACCTTGTCCCGTCATCCCAGGCCACTTCTGGTTTCTGCCCCAGCAGATAGGGGCTTAGCCCTAGCCAGGTGAGACTCACTTGAGGTGTCCACCTGCTACTCAGGTACATACTTCTCCGCTAGCCTCACTACTTTCAGGAGACCCTGAGCCGGGCCCTTCCAGCAAGAAGAGTGCAGGGCTGGAAGTGCAGGGCTAGCAAGTGCAGGGCTAGCACTCCCCAAAACAGCCCTTCCCAGTGGGGGAGGCAGCCAGGGGTAGATGCTGCTGCCCCCTCCACCCCCAACCCTCCCTGGGAGGGAGTCCCTGCCAGGATCAAGCCCTCTCTCCCCACACCTCAATGTGAACAACTCAACTTCTCCCCTCTGTTGGCCTGGACTGTGACCCTCACTTCACCGGCTCCTACTGGAATCCCTTCTCAAGCTCTGCTTTCAGGAAAAACCGGACTAAGAAACTGGGATTCTTCCAAATTTCTCTTCAGGGAAACTGAGTAATGACGAGAAGCACTGGAGCCAGAGGTCGACCTTAGAGTGATTGAGTGATTTCAGGGACATGCGACTACACTGGAATCTGGCAAAACCCACAGGAGTCATCAACTGAGAGCTCGTCAACAGCTCACTGACTTCAGCCCATCGTGAATCCCCACCCCAAACCGCTGCTACACACGCCGACCACACTCCCCGGGTTCTTCCACTTGACGCCACTCCTTACATAAGTTAGGAGAGTAAAGGAAGGGAAATCACCCAGCAAGCTAAGCAGCAGGTCAAATCCTAAAATAGGAGCCTGCTGGAGTCTTCTCCGGAAAACGGGCCAGACGGGCACCGGCCAGGGAGCAGCTCTGCGGCGGCCCGGAGCCACAGCACGTTCACTGCAGGCCAGGGAACACGGTCAGTTCCCTTTAAAAACCAGAAGTAGTATTTTCAGGATTTCTGAAAACTGCTCCATGGTTTCTTTGTCTTCCTACAGTAACAACCTAAGCTGAGCTTCTTGTTCTTGATACAGAGTCAAAACAAAAATATTACAAACGTAAAATGTTTGTAATTCAAGAAAATCCCAAAGTATTATGACTTAAAAGAGATCAGCTATTTCTTCTTTGGAGGAAAATTCTTGAAGAGAAACTAGCATCCACTGAGAGCCGTTTTATAGAGCAGGAAACTGGTGTTCCCAGAAAGTAGGCAGAGAGGAGACTAGAGCCCAAGTTTAGCCTGAAATCCTTGTTTCCAGTGCCCCGTCCTGCTGCTTGGGACCCTTCATTTCATGTGTAACACACTCGGTGAGTGATTCCCATTGAACATGCTGCTATCACCTGAGATACACAGAGGACAAGCCTCAAGCTTGCGATGTCAAGGACAGAACTGGCTGTCAGCGCTGGCACCAGGACGCACTCACCATCATCTGGGTGCTCCTTCGAAGAACGGGAGGAAGGAGCGCTCACCATGGTGGCACAGCTGAAGTCCGTCTGGAATTTCTTTTAATGTTTATGAACTATTACCTATTGAAAAGCAGAAGCCAATTTAATAATTTTTTAAAATCATACATGTCTGGGGCACCTGAGTGGCTCAATCAGTTAAGCATCTGCTTGGGCTCAGGGTCCAGCCGTCGGGCTCCCTTATCAGCGAGGACTCTGCTTCTTCCTCTCCCTCTGCCCCTCCCCACCCCTCTACTTGAGCTTGCTCTCTCTCTCTCTCAAAAAATAAAATAAATGAAATCTCTAAAAAAACAGATAGACATCCACCATATAGTATCAAAGAATTCCAAAATATCGTAACAGAGAAAAGTGTAATTCCTTAAATTATTTGTGAAGTTTTAAATTAAAATAATTATAACTCACTAATAGTTTTGTTTCCGACAAATGCAAACCAGATGCAGCATGTTTTTTAAAGGCTTTTAAATGTAGACTCATGGGGGCGCTTGGCTGGCTCGGTCGGTAGAGCATGTGACTCCTGGTCTCCCTGTTCTGAGATTAAGCCCCACGTTGGGTGTAGAGTGCTTAAAAACTTCTATAAAATAAAATAAAATAAAATAAAATAAAATAAAATAAAATAAAATAAAATAAGATGTAGACTCAAAGTTCACTCTCAAGGAGATAACTGCTAGTGGGTCCATTCTCACCCTTCCTCAAGTTAGACGGAATTAAATCACAAAAGAAAAATGGAACACGTATACAGGGCTAAGACCACTCATGTAGTTAGCTAAAAATACAGGCCAACAATCTACAAAATTCTGAAGTAAATAAATAACAAGCTGCAAAGAAAAAAGCTAAACATACAAACCAAATCTGAGCTCTAGTGTCCTCTGGACAGTGGCCCAGAGACGTGGGCTGCATGGCCAGCAGGCACAGGGCTCACGGGGTGGGGGGGGGGCAGGGCTGCAGGGCTTTCCCACCCCACTGCACTCAGTAAGGAGGCCCAGAGAAACACTCCTTTTTCCTCAGGCCAAGTGGACGTTCAGAGACAGAAGAGAGGTCACATCTGTTGGAGGTGCAGAGGATCCATAAATGGGGAAATGCCTATAATAGCCACTCAAAAAGCAGATTCCCCTAAATGGAAGAATTCTAATGACAATCACTTTTTTTTTTTTTTAGTTCTTTCTCTTTCCAAAAATTCTTCCCTTTTATTTTCAACACATTGTCCTTTAATTCCTTGCCAAGAAAGTGGAATTGCACTAAGACTCCAGCCATTTCCTGGTATCCGTGTTTCCAGAAGCTGTGCTTCCTGTAACTATAAAGAAACACCTTTTCCAGCCAAATGGATGCTTTTGGTGGCCTTTGACTTCATCTCCCTGCCACCTGCAGAGGTCCCCTAGGGGGCTGCCATGGTACCCTCTCAGGGAAGACGGTCTCCTGGGCTCCCTCAGAGTCCAAGGCAGTGACGATGGACGTGCTTCAGCACTTTTTCAAGGCACTACTGTGAACACTAGACAGCCCTACCTTGTGTCATGCTCATGGCCATCCTGAGACTGGCAAACCAAGTGCTCCAATGCAGGTCTGTGTTACTCACCAAACACCATGTGAGCCTGTGTCCCTGGGAGACACATACCCATTTCTCAACCCATCATACTACTTCCCCCAAGGAGGTAGTCTGATGTGCTTTCTCACCAAGAAGCTGCCAATCCCAGGGCACGAGGATACTGAGGAGAGCCAACACTCTATCCAGAAGGAACAAAATGAACAAGAGAAAGCTGCTGGTACCTCTTCCCCCCACACAGGTCTCTCTGGGGCATATTTCTATCTGGCAACGGCATCTGTAAAAACTTTAGGACATCCCCAAACCCAGTTCTGACTACCTCACTGTGTTAACAATACGAGGTACTTCCCACCAGACTGCACCCCACATACGAGAAGTCATAATAATTCTGGATCTCACAGATTTGGCTGGGATATCTTTATAATGTTCCAACACAAAACAAAAAGAATTTAAAAAAAAATCACTTAGAAAAAAAAAATGACAGATTTCCTAACGATGGCCCATTTGATAAAAAGAACAGAACAGTTACGAAACACAGAAGGTGCCAAAACTCTACAGCTATAGCAGAATCTTCTGAGAAACTTACTTCAGCCAGAGCATTGATAGTAATCAGGAGTCACTTTAACATAAGCACTTTCTCAGTGACAAGGCCCTAAGGCATCTGCAGGGCTCAACCTCTCACCCCCAACCTCCATCCCCCATCCCCCATGCTAAGGCGGGAGAGGGGATGGTGGGGGGAGGGGCGAGGGGAAGGCAGCAAGCATCTCCAGGGCTTTCCTGGAACACCCCAGGCTTCTACAGAAAAAACAGTGCCTTGGGGATCCCTGGATGGCTCAGCGGTTTAGCACCTGCCTCGGACCAGAGCGTGATCCTGGAGTCCTGGGATCAAGTCCCATGTTGGGCTCCCTGCGTGGAGCCTGCTCCTCCCTCTGCCTGTGTCTCTGCCTCTCTCTCTCTCTGTGTGTCTCTCATGAATAAATAAACAAAATCTTAAAAAAAAAATTAGAGGGCAGCCCCGGTGGCTCAGCGGTTTAGCGCCTGCCTTCAGCCCAGGGCGTGATCCTGGAGTCCCAGGATCGAGTCCCATGTCAGGCTCCCTGCATGGAGCCCGCTTCTCCCTCTGCCTATGTCTCTGCCTCTCTCTCTTTCTGTGTGTGTGTGTGTGTGTGTGTCTTTCATGAATAAATAAATAAAATCTTTAAAAAAAAATTAGAAAAACAGTGCCTTCAAGAAAGAGGCCCAAAGGTCCCCAAGGCCTGGGGTGAGTGAGTGAGGTAAGGACCTCAGAAGCATGAATATATGTGTCAAAAACGTTTGTCAGCGTGCAAGGCTGATGTTCGAGGGTAGGAAAGGGTTTTCACAAACTCCAGTAACTCGGAAGGAAGTAGCAGCTAAAATAAAACCAATGGCGGGACTAGGAGGAAATAATATTAAATGATAAGACGATGTCAGCGGTATAAAGCAGAGCACAGGAAAATAGGCGGGGCTGGTCCCCGACCCACGGAGGAAGGAAGAAACCCAATAAAATCGGGGAACAGATCAAATATGAGGAGTTCAGTTCTACCCCGGAGGCCCAGCCGGGGGAGAGGGGGCAGAGGTCTGGGGGGGGTGGTAAGAGCCCGGCCAGCGCTGCGCAGGCTCTGCCCAGGGATGAGTGAGCGCCTAAGTGCCTACCGCCCCTGCCCTAAGTGCAAAGTCAAGTCCCCACAGCACTGGAGGAAATCACAGTAACCCGCCGGGGGCCCACGGGACTCGCTGACAAGACCACTGGAGGCTCCGCTTCCATTCAGAGCAGGAGTGCTAGAACGTACAGCCCACGTTTTCACAGGAAGACACTCGGTTTCTTGCCAAAATGTAGTGATTTCTACCAGCTGAAGCGGGCTGGGCAGCTCTCCAACGGTTTAAACAATCCTTCATATCTTAAATGTGAACCACAGACTGTATCGGAGGCAGAAATTACGTTAAAATAGAAGTGGGTCTCCTTCCCCTCCCCTTCAAGTCCATGTGTGACACAGAAAAGGGTGAGGGGTATTGATGCACGTGATTTTATTTTATTTTTTTGTAATATTCATGGTTTGACATTTTGGGATCCTGTGTAGATGTAAGTGGGAGCTAGAGGAGGCACTCAGGCTCAGAAACATCAAACTATGATCTCGACAGGAAGATAATACACACACACACACACACACACACACACAATAACAAGGGGCGCCTGGGTGGCTCAGTGGTTGGGTGTCTGCCTTCAGCTCAGGTCGTGATCCCAAGGTCCTGGGATCAAGTCCTGAGAAGGGAGCCTGCTTCTCCCTCTGCCTATCTCTCTGTCTCTCTCTGCATCTCTCATGAATAAATAAATAAAAATATTTTTAAAAAACATAATAACAAGGAAAAGTGGCTCAACCACCGAACAGGGGACAGACAAATAGTTAAATGGCATTTCAGTACATTGTTGTATGGAAACTGAATTTTCAAACAGGTAATAAATTATGTTAGTCAAAACTCAACACACATAATAGGATATACTAACAGTCTCTCTACAACTCCTGCTCCCCCCGGCCACCCATGCCACCGAGCAGGAGTGGCCAATGCTTTTCCTGAACTTCAGTCCAGTTTCCACATGCAAATACAAGTATACACTTGTATCGGCCTTCCTAACACAAGAATGCATGCACACTGCTCCACATTTTCCTTCCTTCACACACCTAAATACCTGGAAGATCCTTCAGGGCATTTGTGTCACTGCTGCAAATCTCATTCAGCCAAGATAGACCTTTGCATGGTTTTCGATTTCTCTTTCCAACGATGCTGCAAAATCTGAATACCTCGCTAAGTCATTCTGCCTATGGGTGAGTGTATCCAAATAATAAATCCCAGGAGGAGAATTATTGCTTCATTGGGTAAATGCATTTTTAATACCGATCGATACCACCAAATCACCTGCTTCAAAGGCTGTATCAACTGACACATTCCAGTAGGAATGTATGGAAATACCTGCCGTACATTCACAGACTTGTCAGTGGTGTGTTAGCAAGTTTGTTCATCTTTGCAAATCTGACAGGTGGAAATGCTACCTTGGTGTTATTTTAAATTGCATTTGTTTTGTCATGAATGAGGTTGAACACCTTTTCTTTCTTTTATTTTTTTTCATAGCCATTCATTTCATTTTCTAGGAACAATCTGTTCATTTCCTTTGACCACTATTAAGTTCTTTTCCTTAACCATTTCTAGGAGCTCCCGTGTCTCAGGACAGTGAGCCCTACGCAGTGATGGAGCGGTCACTGCTTCCTTCTAGGGCAGATGGCAGAGAACTACAAGAAGCCTGGTGCTGCCGGAGCTCGAGGCACCAGTGGAAGCCAAACGGTGATGGGCAGAAAGGCAAGGGGCTCGGGCACAGCAGCTTTCCAGGAATCTCGTAGGACTTCATTTATGGTACTAAAGGCCATAAACAGTCTGTTACTGTAGATTCCCCTGACAATCTTTTCTTTGATTACTTCTGGATTTTGAGTCACAATTGAAGGGGTCTCCCCATTCCAAAGCCAGGAAGGAATCACCTCACTTTTTTGTCTTTTTATGTTTCCTTTTTTTAAAAAAGAACCATTTAAACATATGAACCAGGGACACCTGGGTGGCTCAGTTGAGCATCTGCCTTCTGATCAGGTCGTGATCCTGGGGTCCTGGATCGAGTCCCACATCAGGCTCCTTGCATGGAGCCTGCTTCTCCCTCTGCTTATGTCTCTGCCTCTCTCTCTGTCTGTCTCTCATGAATAAATAAAGTCTTAAAAAAACATATATGAACTGTTTGTGGAGTTCCTCCTGGAGGTACAGTAAGAGGTATGACCTAATCCTGTTTTTGTCTACATGACTTCCTAGTGGTCTCCAAATCATTTTATTCATTAGTCTATTTTTACTACTAGAAACGATGACACTTAAAATATTCTAAATTCCTTCATGTGTCTGGGTCTGTTTTAGGACTTTTCTATTCTGTTGCACTGGTTTATCTATTCACATGCCAGAACCATCTTGTTTTAATTGTTGAGGTTTTATAACGAGGTCTTTCCTTAATCTGCCCTAAAATAATTGGATATGTTCAATCATGAGACACAAAGAGTATTATCCTAAAAAAGGCATGGTGACCGATGAGACAAGAATGTTTTAAGAGTAAACTTCTGGTCTCGGGACAAAAAGAAAATCTGAAAATGGATATAATCCTGACTGCAGGATAAAATGCAAAATTACCAAATCTAGGAAGCCATAGTAATCAAGCTTTGTGGATATCATCTTAAATGTTTGTTTTGGAAGCTGCTAAAACTATAATGCAGAAACACGTAATTATATCATGTGCGAATAAGTTCAATTTGAATTCCACATACTCATGACGCTTTTTTCCAGCAGTGACCTGCTCTTCATGCAAAGTTGTTTCTTACACAGCACTTACCAACTTTTAAAAGTCCAAATACCTTTGCATTTTTATAAATAATTCATGATGTCCACATACATGGCACTGTTTCAATACCTTCATAAGCAAGGCTTTCCCTTAGCCGCTGTAGAAAATGTTTTTGTCAAAGTAAAGAGCTTTTTATCACTCCCTCAGGAAATAAAACAGAGGCACCTGAAATGCTCTAAACACACATCTCCCTCTTTCCCATCAACTCCTGGAGTTTGTTCCACACTGAGCTTGGCAACCCCGTGGCTCCGGGTCTTAGTAACTCCCAAGCCCTGGTCATTGGTGTCAGATAGTGTTTTTGGACTACATGGGGAAAAAAATGAATCAAATGATGTTTCTAAGGTAGGCTAAAACTTAACAACCATGTGATTTATTTCATTACTGTCTTCCTTTGGGGAAAACTAAAATTCTTAAGGGAACCTTTCGATCATCTTCTCCCACCTGAACACCTTCGCTTACTTATTCATTAGACTTATTGTCTAATTGCTTGGCAATTGCTGGAGGTTAAAAAAATGAATAAAACACACTTCCTGCCCATGGGAAGGAAGGGGGACACACAAGTGGAACCAGGCACTGGGGGATGCAGATGAGGGGATGATGAGTGAGCCCAGGGAGAGGAGGGCATTCCAGGAGGGCGGTGACCACAACAGGAAGGAAAGCCCCCCCGCCCCTCCCCCACCCCGCCATGGAGGAGATGTGGTGACCCGGGGGTCAGAACCTCTCAACCCACAAGCAGTTTGGCACTGCAGGCAGGGCTGGGGAGATGGGACAGCGGGAGGAGGGGGTCACCACAGAGAGCTTCGTCCTGCAGGTCATGATGCCACTAAAGAGTGTTCTCTCCCCCATGCGTCCCTCTTCACTACTCACTGCTACAAGGTGTCCTCACCGCCCTGGATCTCATCTGTACCCCACATTACACAGCAGCTCCTTGAAGGCCAGGAGGTCTGTGTGGACATGGCTGTTGCCAGTGACTGGGACAGCAGCTGGAACCCAGAAGCTAGATGAATAGTCACCTGCTACAGGACCAAACACCGTGCTCGGGCACGTCCAGCCCTCCCCAACACACAGGAGACAACCTCCACACCAAGACTCCACAGGCTTTCCTCCACAGGGCACGCGGCCTTTATCTTCCACCTCTCTTCTGCGTGACGCCCTGGCCACCAGACCCCCCTGACCCCCGCCAGGCCCCCCCATCCCTGGGGAGTCTTGCCTTCCCTCAGCTCCCACACTGCACACCATATACCTCCCTCCTTCACGGTACCGCTCCAGCGATTCTCACCAGGATGTGTACTGAGAGCTTCCAAGTGTCCACACTTCCCTGTGCAGCGCATTTGTGCCCCTAGAGAGCGCGTGCGTTTACTCCTGCAGCTCTCTCTGCACCAGCGGTGGTGCATCTCCCTGGGCTTGTGTGTGGGGGCGTCCCCAGGCTTTCCTTCTAAACAGCTCTCAGCAGCACCATCTCCAGCTACATGGCCGTTACTGACCCACCTGCACTGAGCAGGGCCCCCTGCAGCCTAGCTCTGCTCCTCCTGCACCTGTGCACCCCCCATCCTGCACACTGCCAGGCCCCAACCTGCAAACTGCCAGCCCCCACCCTGCACACTGCCTGGCCCCCCAACCCTGTTCACTGCCAGCCCCCCACCCTGCTCACTGCTGCCCGAGGCTGCCCTGGGCTGTCCTGGGTTGGGGGGGGGCACGTGCTGGGGGCTCCCAGGTCAGTTTCCTACAGCACCCCTCCCTGCACCTGAGCCCCTCAGCATCCACACTGGCCTTCCACAGCTCTCCCTGGGGGAGGGCCCCCTTCTGGTGCCTGGGCTTCCTTTCTCCATCATCTCTAAAGGCTTGCTCTGTTCTCCTCCTCTTTCTTCAAACTCCTCCTGGGCAGGTAATGTTCTCAAGTCCCCCTGGGGAGAAGACAGCTCTCACCTCTCAGCCGCAGGAGCCCTGGGGCCATTCTCACCTTCTGCCCTGAGGACTACCACTGCCCTGTGCGCTCCCCTCTGGGGACTCTCTGCCCCTGGAAAACGGGTCTGCATCCTGCCACCCTGCCACGGAGCTCAGGACCCCCGGCCAGCCCCGAGGGAACCTTGGCTCCCTGGCTCCCTGGCCCAGCTAACTTACTTGATCTCCGGGGCATCGGGCTTCTTCGGCGCTGAGGTGCCCCCTTGCGATGGCAGGGCACCTTCTGTTCCATCTCCCCTGGTCCCTGGCTCACTACTCCCGTGGACTCTCCATGGTCCTTCCTTCCACTCCAGTCTTCCGTCTCTCCTGCTCCCAGTGCTCACGGCAGGTTTCCACTCTACAGAGGAGTCACACAGCCTCACCTCCAGCCCCACTTCCTCTGCGGCCACCCAGAGAGCCACCTAGTCATCGCATACCCCCTGCGGGGGAAGCCGCTGCTCCATCAGTGCCTCAGCCTCCCCATGCACCCCGGGCCCCGGGAACACCCTGGTTACTCCTGGTTCTCCAGTCTGGACCGATGCACCCTCCGACCACCAGATTTTCCTCATCCAACTGCCTTCTTAACATGTCCACTACCTTGTGCAGTAGGCATTGCAGACAACGCTGCCAAACACGACGCCCAACACCTGCCCACTCCTGGTGGCTCCTTCACACGGTCCAGCCACTTGCCCAACTGCCCACTGAAAACTCAGCACCCTGCTTGTCTCCCCCCTCCCTTGATCCTCACGCCCAATCCACCTGCACATCTTGCATTCTCCACCTCTACACCTCTCCTGAAGCCACGGTTCATTTCCACCTCAGTCACCCCGGCTCTTGCCCTGCCCAGTGCAGCGGCCCATGTGTGCTCGCTCCGTCTCCACCACAGCCCCTACGTTCACACACCGAACTGCAGCCAGGATGAGCTTCTCAGATCACAAAGCACGTGACCCCCTCTAGCTCAAAACCTTCCAGTAGCTGCCCCTTGCTTGTGCAGTTACATGCAATTTCCCCCAACTTACGAAGCCCCAAGCTGGCTCCTGTGCTCAGTGGGCCTCACTCCACACCAGGGCCCTGGACGGCACCCACGCTCCAGCAACAGGAGCCCTCATTCTGTGCTCCAACCAGAGACTCCCCCTGCCTGGGGCCCTCTGCACTGGGCCATTCACAACCCCAGGGGAACCTCCCCAGATCCTGAGAGATCCTCACAGGCCACCTGAACTATAGGAGCCATCCCTTCAACTGTCGATTATAACTCCATGTAGCTCTTGTGGTACTTGGTACTGTTGATACTTGATGGGTTTTTTTTTTTCCCCTTGGATACTCAACTGGTTCATGTCTACACTGCAGAGCACAGGCACCACACAATCAGAAATCCCCACAGCAATAACAGTGCTGACCCAAGAACAGGTGTCAATCTCAGTATTTCCTGCTCTTTTATTACTACTCTCTGGAGGAGGAGCCACCACCACCACCACCACCAGCAGCAGCCCCCAACTCTCACACACACCCCTTTGCAATCCAGAAACTAAGGAGCCATGTAACCCTTGCCTGATACACTCAGTCAATACCACCTGCGCCCTATGGCTTCTGTCTCCCCTATTCTGCAGGTGCATGCTCCCCATCTCGGTTCAGCCTCCCACCTGTCCTCACCTGGCCGATTACTGTACCACACACCAGCCCTCCGCCTGTGGTCACAGAGGAGGTGGTGGACCCTGGCCTTTCTACCTTACCTCCCGGTGTGTCGGTGTGTCGTACTACAGAGGGGTTGACGCTAACAGACAACCAGGAGATGGCGAGTGCTAGCCCAAGAGAATCCTCTCTGCTCAGCACCCCTCCCCACACCTAGCCCACTTCCCACAGCAGCCTGTGGGGGCGCCCTCAACCCCCTGAACCCTCAAGGGGCCAGCATGCCCATCTACCTCATTCATGCCAGGAAAGAGTCCTACTGGCAACTCTGTGAAATCTTTTCAGGGCCCTCCAATCAGATGGTGCTCAGTGCCCTGTCCCTAAAGCATCCTGTACAGCCTCTGCCAGGCAGTGCCTGCGTGTGCAAGCTCCGCCTGCCTCTCCTGCTAGCTGTGCGCTCCTGAGAGCACGGGCTCTGTCTCATACCTGGTGGAGTCCTGGCGCCTCAACACAGAGGCTGAGGCCAAGTCAGTTTTCAATGAGTGGCCTTCAATTTCTATATTCCTTTTTCACAAGCACTGTGTTGTTGTTTTTGGTTTCTTTCTGCCTTTGAATTTCCAAAACAAATATTAGGGCACCTTCAATGCATATGTCATCCACTCTTCCAGTCTCAGGGATGTAACCAAAAAAAGACAAGCTCCTGCCCTCAGGCTCTCAACAAGCTTGCTTTCTGCACAGCAAAGACGGGCAATAAACAAGCAGGCCAGTAAATGAGCAAGAAAATTCCAGAAAGTGGTAAATGCTACAAATAAAATCAGAGCGCTAGCCATCTTCTGTTTGCTTTGGAAGATCTTGAGCTACTCTATCACTGTGGAGTTCCCCCTTAGACCAATTTAGATCAGCTGGAGGAGCTTGATTTACATTTTAAAAGGAAATTAAAATGTTTTGGATTACAGCTAAGAGCTTTCCTTTTAAGGGAGAAATCGTCCTTTTTCATGAAAATTATTTTTTCTTTCCTTCTCAGACCGAGTGAGCTGTTTTTAAACAAACAAAAATTAACAACGTATTAATTGATGAAACGGTTGCCACACCAGGTTTAACCTGTTTTATAGTAAACAAATCCTAACATTTCCTTAATGATCCAGTGCAGCACATTTTTCTTCCTTGTGATGAGGAAGGACTTTAAAGATCCACATTCTTGGCAAGTTTCAAATATGCAACACGGTATTATTAGCCACAGTCACCACGTTATACGTTATATGGCTTACTTATTTTACTGCGCTGCATTGCTTTTCCTAAGGGACAGATCGGAAAGGTTTTACGTCCAAAATCATCCGAGGGTAAGGCATCAGATTAACAGGAGAGAGGGCAGCCCGGGTGGCTCAGCGGTTTAGCCTTTAGCCTTCCTTTAGCCCAGGGTGTGATCCTGGAGACCTGAGATCGAGTCCCACATCAGGTTACCTGCATGGAGCCTGCTTCTCCCTTTGCCTGTGTCTCTGTGTCTCTCATGAATAAATTAAATCTTTTAAAAAAAAAAAAAAAAGATTATCAGGAGAGAAGACATTCTCTTCTGTTTCCACTGCCTCTCATTTAGATTTTTAGGGATTATCTTTGTTCGTGTAGATTTTATGAAACCAAAAAAGGAGTTTTGTGAAATTTAAATTAACACGCCTAAATGGTTCCAGCCAGTTTAAACAGCATGGCCTGCAGATTTCAATTCTCCTGACTACTCCAGCCAAACAGACACGGATACCTGGTCTACCATGACCTGCACCCAGGCCCGGCAGGGGAAACCCACAACTGTCTTGCTGGTTATCTTGGTAGGTAGCCAGATCTATATTTCGGGTCCTTTGAAGGCACAGTCATCATGATTTTCGTCAACCTCAAACAATTTGCACTGAGTAGGGGACTCAGTAACTACTGGTTGGTTCACTGTCAATTGACCTCACCTCCACTTCTGTTGCTGTGCTTCTGGCCTCACACCCTCAGCAACCTCCCTCTCACCGACGCCGCGGTAAGAAGCAGCTACGTGTGAAGTGTAGTGTAGCTTCCGTGTGTGACACATATTTGCTCTTAAAAGGAATCCTATTTATCTCCGTTTGTTCAAGTGCTGGCCGCAGAGTGTCTTAAGTCTCAAGAAAGGGCAACAGTGGTTAGTGGTTGATGCCAAGCATATTTAAAACCTCCAATTCCTGGAAACATACACATTTTCTGTTGTGAACATTTGAAAGATACACTGTAGTCCAGAGAAGCGCCTGTGGAGTGCATTCACAAATCTCCACCATGTCATTTCCCTGTTCCCTCTGTCCTGACCAACCAGAAGTTTCCTTTTTCTACAGCTCTGCCCTGTTCGGAGTAGGCAGCTGTACAGACACAGGGACCTTGGTGAGGGAGAGAGGGAAGGAGAGTTGTTCTGACTGCCCAGTGTCCCGAAGGCAGTATTCTCAGTCTTTCTTCGCAGGGATACCTCTCCTGCACTTTCCACACAGCACCAAGTGCAGACAAGGTGAGTCATTGTTTCCAGAAAACTGCAGCTTCTACTGGTCTATCACAGCATGGCTTTTTGACTTTGCTCTGCATGCACGGGCACACACACACATGAACGGATGTGCACATACACACACGCACACACACTCTGCTGCAAAGTGGACTTCTCCATTCCCTCTCGGTGGATCTGGGTTCTCCAAGTGCAGAGATTATTTTCTATTCCAATCAGCAACTTCTGAAGCAGTGATGTGCTGAAGCCCTGAGCCTGAGGACGAGGTCAAAGATCATCATTTAAAGGTAGATGGCAGACGAAGGGGCATCAGGTATGGCCTGGACCTACTAGCCCTGGGTCCTGGGCATCGATGCTAAGCCTGCTTCCCGGAGGCTCTCTCCTGCTGGTTGGTGGACTCCCCTTGGGCCACGGCCAGACCAGAGCAACACCTGGCAACTGGCAGTAGCTTTTAGTGTTTGCTCCGTGCATTACTGAGCAAACCAGTGAATCAGTGTGAACCAAAATGCAAAACCAAAAGGACAGGAATGGAAGCAGGATACCAAACTTCCAATCCATGATTTGCTTTTTGATGATGATAAAAATAAAACCTGTGCTCCTAGAAACAATAACTGGACACAATAGCCTTTGTGTGACAACTGGATGGCTAGATCCAGAAGAGACCAAACGGAAAGGTAAAAACGGGAATAAAGACACAACAATTAAGACACATCTTTATACATTTGGGTATTTTTATTCTTACAGAATACAGATTTTTTTTTTCAAAAAGGTTCATTTTTACTGACCAATATAAAAAATGTTGGCCAAGATTCTGGTACTTCTGCAATTCAGACAGATGTGGCTTATCATGTAGCCAGACAGAAACAAAGACCCCAAAAATGTCAGAGCAGAAACTGGCTACTGTCCTCTGAGCAGCCAGCCAGCCTCTTCTCAGCTTTGCCTAACAACAGGTTGTGCTTAAGAGGACTTTCATACTTAGTACCTTAATAATGTCCCAAAGGAGACCTCATAACCTCTTGCTCCTATTCAAACCCCAGCCTTGCTCAGTTGGTGGGGGGTGGGTGGGACTCAAGAATCCCGCAATTCTTGAGTGTGTTTATCACTGGGCTTTATCACTTGCTCCTATTCAAACCCCAGCCTTGCTCAGTTGGTGGGGAGTTGGTGGGACTCAAGAATCCCGCAATTCTTGAGTGTGTTTATCACTGGGCTTTTCCCAGTCAGAACTTTCTGCAGATTGAGTTCCTTCTGATGGCTTTCTCTCTAGGTCCTAGGTCTTCTGTCCTTCCAAAGGAGGGTCCCTTGCTGGGTGCCCCTCAGTTCAGCCTCATTCAACCCAGACTATTCATCTTTATCCTGTCCCACAAGATCCCTAGCCAGGGGCCCCCACCCCAAACTAACAAACCCCAGTAACACCAACATACAAACAGAAACCTCATCATTTTAGGAAACTCAGTTCCACCCAAATGTCCACACCCTTGTCTCCTTACCACTGCCCTCTCCCCAAAATAGTGCCCATCCCATGCAAGGCGTGGCTCCCCTCCCTCCCTACACACACAACCTAGCTGCCAAACGTGGAATGTAGATGTTTGCGTAGAATGCACAAATGGGCATGCAAGGGGACAGACAGGGACCCCAGCTCTAGGCCCAAGGTCTAACCAACACACTTCACAACTCCTTGGGAGCTCCATGTTCTCGCTCCGCCTTCAATTCGTGGCAAATCTGAGTCCACTTCAGTAAGTAAAAATGTCCACATCTAAGGGCAGCAGGCGAGCCACCCCTCGTGCCCAGGCCACATCCTTCCCCAACTGCAGCATCTAAGAATCAGCCAACACCCACAGACTCCCCCCCCCCCCACCTGGGAGCCTACAGGACGGAGGGGTCGGCGGGGAGTCCAGGGCCCACGCCCCGCGGTCCTACCAGGTCCACCGCCAAGTAGGGGCAGAGTCAGCCCCGGACAGCCCGGTGCGCGCGGTGCGGGAGGCCGCCGACCCACGCGGCCCGGTGGATCCCCGCGCCCGGGAGGCGGGATCGCTGGGGGCTGTAGGGCCCGGGCAGGACCCGCTCGCAGGCCCGGGGGCTGCCCCTCCCCCGGGCTCCCAGGCGGGCAGTGCTGCCCAGACAAGCGCCAGCAGCGAGGCAGGGCTGGACCCCAAGTGCCCAGAGGCGACGAGGGGCCGGGGCTGGGCAGTGAGCGGCAGATGGGGGCAGGAAGCCAAAACGCGACCCTGGAGAGGCGGCCAGGAGAAGGCGCCGCGGAAGCGCGGTTCCCTAGCGAGCAGCAGACAAAGGCTCGGGTGCGCACGCGGTGGACGGCGGCGCCCGGGCCCCGCGCTCGGGGCCGGGAAGACGCGTGCCCAAGCCGGCCGCCGCCGGAGTCGCCGGGTGCCCGGCCGCTGCGACCTCCGCCGCCCCCCGCCCCGGGTCTCCGGTCCTCACCTTGCTCGCCCTCCATCCACAACAACGGCGATCCCCTCTTCGGCGCGCCGGGTGCCTCTTCCCTTAACATCTCCCGCCTCCTGCCTTCTAGCAAACCTCTGCCTTGACTGTTCGCCTCAGCCTTGCCCCCCCTCCCCCGCGACACGCCTTCTACCGCCCCTGCTCCCGCGCGCTCTCGGCCCCGCACCCGGGGCTGGGGAGGCGGGGCGGCCCGAGTCGGCCCGGGGGTCCGAACCCGCGGCGCCTTCCTCTCGCACCCTCACGCCCCATTGTCCTTCCCTTTACCCGCCCAAGCACCGGCTACACCCCGGGCTCTAGAGAAAGTGGACTCTTGGCGGAGGTGCCCCCGTTCCACTCCGCTGGTCCACGCTCTGGAACAGGGTCACGGTGGGGGAGGGGGGCTGGAGGGGGGCTGCGGCCCGGGCACCGACCCCGACCCCGGGGGACCCCGAATGCCTTCGCCTTTGGGAGCGCGGAGCTCCGGGGCGCGAGCCTGCCCTCGCCCGGCCAGGGGACCCGGCGGGCAGGACCCCCAAGCGCAAGGAGGCGCGCCTCCCCCAGCCCCCTGGTCCCAGGCTAAGGGCGGAGGAGCCCGGCGTCCGGGGTCACAGCGCGGAGACTGCAACCGCGGGCCGGGCAAGGCGGCCACAGGCAACCCGGGGACCCGTCCCCACCGCCCGCTCCCGGGTCAGCCTTCCCCGCGCGCACGCGGAGCCTGGGAAAGCCCGAGGTCCCCGCGCTGACCGCCGCCGCCGCGCGCCGCCCGGTGCCCCAGCCTCCCCGTCCCCGAGCGAAGCCCGCGGGCGCCGGTTTCCCGGGCGCAAGCCCCCTGCGCGCCCCGGGCCCGGGGAACGAGGAGCCCGGCACTTACTGGGGCTCAGGAAACACTCCGTCAGCCTTCGGAAGCAGCTCGCGTTATTAGAAGGTCCATCTTCCATGTCGGAGCCGAAGAGCAGGGGGGACGCGGCGGCGAGGGCGAAGCCGGCGCCCCGGGGCCGCCGCGGAGTTCGGCCGCCGCCGCCTGGGCTGGGGCCGGGGCAGCCCCCGCCCGCGCCCGGGAAGCCGGGGGAGCCCGCGCGGCGGGCGGCCGGGCCGAGCGGGAGCCGGAGCCCGGCGCGGGCCGGGAGCAGCAGGCTCTGGAGCGCGGAGCAGAGGAAGAGCCGCCGCCGCCCGCCGCCGCCGCCGCCGCCGCGGGGACTACTGCCGGGAGGGACGCTCAGGGGAGCTGCCTCTTGTCCTCCGCCGCCGCCAGCATCGCCGCCGCCTCCTCCAGCCGCCGCCGCCGCCGCTGCGCCCTCCCTTCCTGGGAGACGCACGGGGAGGTGAAAGGCAGATGAGGAGGGGAGAAGAGAGGGAGGGGGCGGAGGGGGCGGCGGCCAGAAGTAAAAGGAAGATGGAGAGGAGGAGGGGACAGGGGAGGAGAGGGCGAGCGCGAAGGGAGCGCGGGCCGGGCCCCAGCCGCCGCCGCCGCCGCCGCCGCCGCCGCCGCCGCGCGCACTCAGGGCGCCCGGGCCCCCCGCGGGGCTGGCGCGGCCTGCGGACGAGGGGGGCGGGCGCGGGGGCGGGGGCGCGGCGCGCTCGGCCGGGCCGCCGCCAGGCCGCTCCGGGGCCGGCCCCGGGCCCACCGCGCCCCCCCCGCCGGCAGCGCCGCGCCAGGGCTCCGGGCGGAGTTTGCCGGGGCCGGGGCCGGAGCCGGGCTCGTCCCCGGCCGCTGGCAGGGGGGCCTGGGGGCGGGGAGCGCGCGGCTCTGCGGGGCTGGCCATGGCCCTCCTCCCTGGGCCGCGGTGGGGCCGGCCGCCGGCGGGAGGGGCGCGCCGCGGGCCCGGGCTCGGCGGGCTCCGCCCCCGCAGGACCTGCCCTCCCCGGCGGCCCGGCCCGGCCCGAGCGTGGGTCTGGTCCTCCTCTCCGGTCTTCCGCGCCCCTCCCGGCCCAGTCTTCACATCGCGTCCCGCTCCGGGTGCAGGAGGACCCGGGGCCGGGCGCGAGTCCCCGGCGGCGGCGCCTGGCGGCCGGCTGGCGCGCGATCGGCGTGCTCCCGGCCCGGGCAAGGGGCTGCGGAGACGCTGCCTGCGAGCGCCGCGTGGTTTGTGCGCGCTCCGGCGGCTGAGCCGCGGCGACTGCTCGAAAGCAGCGGAGAAAAGCGCCGCAGTGCCGCTGCCCGGGGAGGAGGCGGCGGCGGCGGCTGCAGAAGACGCCCACTGGCGGAGCGGGCGCTCCCCACGCTGCCGCCGTCCGCGCCCACGTAGCGCGCCCCGCCGCCGCTGGGCCCCCAGCGCCAGGCCCCCGAACCCCGGCCGCCCTCCGCGGACGCTGGGCTCCCGGGCCCGGGGAGCGGGGGGAGGAGGGGCTGGGGAGCTCCTGCGTCTCTGCGGGGCGTCGTCACATCTGGGGCTGGTGTTCCGGATTCTAAATCCGCCGCCCAGCAGCTGCTCCAGCTGTGCGCTGCTGGGCAAGCCACGTCGGCCTGTCCCTTGCCCGAGCCAGGGAGCCCTCCCGGTGGCCGGCCGGCAGCTCCAGCCGAGCTGTGCTCAGAGCTCCCGGGAGGGGAGTTCAAACTCGGACGTTTGGTTGGAGTTTAGATCAACGCACAGCGTTTCCAAAAAAACTAAGATTTTAGAAAGCCTATTCATCCCCCAGGACTCCTTTTGCGAAACACACTTTAAAAGGAAGTTCGTGTGCGCAGGCCGGTTTGCCCCGGTAAGAATGAAAGAGTAACTCTGGCTCAGAAAAGAAAAAAAAAAATGTCCCGAGGACCGCCTCCTCACCTGCGGCTTTTGGAGGACCACAGCCCCCACCAACACAGACACACCCCCTCCTTCCCAGCCGGGAATCCAAACGAGTTGCTGCTGAACTGAAGGGAAACGTGCCGCCCAATGGGCGCTCAGAACGAGGAGCCGCCAGAAGTTTGGGGAGTTGGAGCGCCCGAGCGCACGGGCGCGCAGGTGCCCGCATCTCCGCCCGCGCGCGGTGCGGGGTCACCGCCCAACTCAGGGTTCGGCTGAGGGGCGCAGCCCCCCTGCCCCGCCGAGGGCCGAGCTGTCCAGACTCCCTCGACTAGGTCACCTTCCCAGGACGGGAGCACGCGCACCGAAGCCCAGCTCCCACGAAGGGCAAGGCGGTCACCGGAGCGCAAAGCGCGGCGGTGCGGCCGCTGGGCTGACGCGGGGCTCGGCCCGGCGAGCGTGCGGCCCCGGGGCGGTTCCTCGCTTTCCACGGTTTCTTCGGTCCGTCCAGCTCTCAAGTGTCTGTATTTTGAAGTGTGCGCCGGATTCTTCCCTCGTCTCTGCTTTTCCCCGCTCCCATCTAAACAGCGCATAGTGGAAACGAGCATCTTCTGTATTTGCACCAAACTGAGCAAGTGGGGCGCCCTGGGGCGGGATGCGACGCCTCTGTCCCAGCCAAGGCTCAGGGCGCTTCTGCAATCGCGGGGCGCGCTCCGAGCGGCGCGTGTAACGGGCGCCAGCCCTGGTTCTCACTAGGTCGCAGTCCCTAAATTTGCGAAACAGGAAAAAGATTCCGGTGACTCTTACCTTACCGAGTGGGTATTTTGCCGTTGCCTTCGCATTTTTTCCGACGAAGGAAACACTGGAAGGCTCCATCAGCCTCCCGGCAGACGCGCCCGACAGGCGCAGACTCGGTGGTCGGGGCACGTCCCGGGCGTCGGGACTTTGCACGTGCTGCGGACCTGGCCGCGCGGGGGGCGGTCTCGGGAGGCTGCCCGCGGGGCTGGGGAGCCCGCGCTTCTCCTCTGAAAGTTTGCTGCTCTTTCTTTTACACGCAAAATGTTTCTCCTTGTCCTTAACGTTTCCTGTGTTGCCGTTTGGGGTGATCACCGTGGCTTTCCAATGACGAGAAAATGTGCGCGTAATTCGAATATAAGTCTCCGCAGGGGCGCGGGAAGCGGGGTGGGAACCATCAAATCCTTGTTCTCCGAGTCTTGGTTAAATCAGAACGCAAACTTTAGAGTCTCTCTAACTCTTTCCTGGAATCAAACTTCTTTCTATGTTTCCGTCCTTGTTTTCTCCAAACGCTTGCTGGAAGGCACACATTTCCTGGACAAATTAAAAATGACAAAGCATGACAACGGAAAAGGAGCACGTCACGGAGGTGTTTACTGGTTATCGATTACATCGGTTACGTGACTCCCTGCTTCCTACGGAGTTCACCTCTGTTAACAGCAGCTTAGTGGGCACCGGCCACTGTTCCTTCCCTCCTCAAATACTGTTGAGTTAAAGATTTAAACTACGAACACACCGACGTAAAGGCTCAGTCACTCACCCCTGTGTTCAGGTGTTGGGGCACCAGCAGAATGTGTTTCTTGTGGGTTCTTTGCCTTCTCCTTGAGCTTCTCTAGTGACACATCAGAAGAGGGAGAAGATTGTCACCAAACGTTTGTTAGTCCAGACCTTTTGTGAAGAAACACACTGGCCCATAATTCAGTCAGCCAGGCTTTCTGATTGTGCCCATCACGTCTGCGGTGTAGTTGTACGTCAAAATGTCATCAGATGGCAGTGCAATTTACACACGACTGAAATTACTAGTTGTGAGTCCAGAAGCATGGGAAAAGCAGGGGCAGAAAGTCACACCACGACAGGGCTGTTTGTGAAAATAATGATTTTTCTCATGCTCAGCTGAGAAGATGCCAGCCTAATGCAAAGAATAAAAACTAAAATTACGTTAAGGGGGGCAGTGAACACTAGTAAAGGTGCCAATATTATGATGATCCGTGCTAACTATAAAACCATTTGTCTCTACCCTTCCCCAAGAAAAATGATCAGGAAAGAGGTTTATATGAGTAATGAAAAGGTATGCTTCAGCATCTGCCTGATTATACTCTCATTTCAATTATTTGTTCCCAAAAGCATTTTAAAACATGGGTTAAGGTGGAGTCCAAGATATTTTAAAATGATTTCCTCATAAATTTATGGAATGTCTTTATACTACCTTAACCATCCAGCCCTTCTAGTAGCCGAAAGTTGAGTGTACAATAAATATGGTTAAATTTTATGAAATTCTGCTCAACATGCAGGCCTTTGTCTTAACTGATTTTATTTTGCAACTTTTGTTATTAGTGCTGGACAGCTATACATCTCACATTGCTGACTGGGTCTTGATCTGTTTTCTCCTTTCAAATACTAGTAACCTTTCCTTTTAAAGATAGGAAACAAAGGTTGATTAAATATTAAACTCAGCTACTTATGCAGGTAAAATCTGTTAAAAAGACACATTCTCTCTACCTTAATTTTTAAATTTTATGACTTCTAGAAAACTATATTATCTGAGGAAAATAATTAATGAGCAAATGGCTCTTGCTCCCAAGCTTAATGGAAATATGTGCACTTTACATGTCTGATTTTCACTTTAATTGCTAGTAAAATCATCAATGTATATATCACTCAGGTGTGAGATATATCATATTACACAGACTCTCTGCATATGAATAAAATAATTTATTAGTGATTATCTGGCATGTTGAAAATGGAGTTCAGCTGTTAGGCATTTACTGGCACCCTCCTGGCCCCCCCCCAAACCCCTCCCTCCTGGTTCTAAGTTTGTCAATCCAGGAAGCCTCCTTTAATTTTTCTTATCCCTAGCCCATCATAGCCTCATTGTCTAAACACCTGGAACTGATGTATTTTATCTGCACATATGAATGAATATTTTGGATTTAATCTCTTAAGAAATATAATGCATGTATAATTTGCTTTGACAATTCTATTTTAAGCAGCTTGATATCAGGGTCCTGCTACTCTTAACACTCATAACTTTTAATAAAGACTAGCATACAATAGGCATTCAGTGATTGCTCCCATACCTGAATGCCCACTGCTTACAAAGTTCTATTAGTGTTGATGTTAATAGATCTTGACTAAAGTGAGGGATGCATTCCTACCATATTGTAGTCAAGCCTAAAAAATAAAGGTCATTATAACTTAGTAAGAAAATATATTATAAAGTCAATACACTGTAGGGCACAGTCTTGAAAAAAACAAATATGATTAAAAAAATTAAGTTCCTTCAGCTGCCCTTAATATTCCTAGATCTTCAGATTAAATTATTTTTATGATTTCAAACCAATTAACTATAAAACAATTTTTATTGCTTTAGGTTATAGAACAAATAAAAACCAGTATATTATTTTTCATTTTAAAAAATCAAAATAGTGTTTAATTTTCAATGAGAATATTTTTTATCATAGGCAGATTATTAAGACATTATATTCCAAATAAATCTTCGTAAGTGTCCATATCTTCCGATAAGGGGGTTCACTGTGTTTCTTGATACATAATAAGATTCAAGTGGAAATTTTCATTAATTGGAAGCAAAACATTTAATTCCCTCCTAGAAATAAGCTCTACTTAATGTCTAATGAGTATCTAGCCCTGAAGATATTGGCGTTAGAAAGTACTTCGTGATTATATAATCAATACTAAGTTCCTGTGATAAGCATGTGAACATTAACTCTTACATAACACTGCCGTGTTATGACACAGAACTAAATTTTGAAGATTTTGAAGATGTTGCCATCACAAAAATATCAAAGCACTTTATTTATTTTTTTTCTTTTTTTTTTTTTTTTTTTTCAAAGCACTTCAGAGACCCATTGTGATTTGTAGAATGCTGAAGTGGCTTCTGTTTCTCAGAAACATACAAATCAGAGTATAACCATGTTGTGTTTAAATAATCAACACTTTCACCAAACTTTTATAGGTCAGAGATATCAATTACATTTGAGACTGTGTTTTAAGAGTCTGATAGAAACAGTATGAGAGAATTGTTCGTATATATACATATATGTGTTTGTATATATATGCATATGTGTGTATATGTGTATAAGACATATGTATATCTTATTAGAAAGATACTAGTATCTTTCTAATACTTTTAGAAAGAAATACTTTAGAGAGCCACAGCCCAATTAAAACATTTAACTAGAAAGGGACCACAGGGGGCATTCAAGATAAAAGGGGTACATACATCAGGGAACAGGTTAAATTCCTCCAGATGGTATGGTTTGCTCTTAAGAACATCTTAGGTACAAATGAACATAGAGTTTCATGAAAAGTCACCAAAATTCCTACTGAGCTATCCCACCATGATGAGTACCTTAGTGCCAACTCAAATTACTGTGTGGATTGTTAGGTTTGTTTAAATAAGCACATCTTCATCTATAGCTTGGGAATCCATTTCTTGTAAGCATTATTTAATTTTAATATTCATATTTTTACAATGAGCCTTGTTATTTATACATGGAGCCTGATGAAGTTAGGAGAAAAATAAAAATTGTTAACTGTTACAGATTTGTCTCAAAAACGAAGACCAAAATGGCTCATTTAATCCAGAGAACGTATTCCTTTCTGTTCATCTCCCCCCAAAATTAAATAAATAAAAGAAGCGAGGCATGGCCTGGGGCACAAGTGGGCACTCCGAGTTGTGTTCCGGTTTAGACCAGGATCAGACAGGCATTTAAGGGCATGCAGAGGAGGCCAAGTTCCTTCACATGGGTGAATTGTTCTGACGTCAGGCCTTGACTTATAAAGACTGGTTTCTCCCTGAGCTCTTCTTATTAAAGTGCTCAAAAGAGAAGGAGAATGAGAGCGTTTCACGCATTGGTCAAGCGCCCGGGGCTGCTGGCGTGCAGTACACGATGTTCAACACACGGTTCCCAGGCCACTTTTCCAAGGATTTGGATTGAGGAACTACAAGGCCCTTGTCTACACGGTCAGCCTGACTTGCTGGCCACGAACATCCAGTATCTATAAAAGTGTCGTGCTCCATGGGAGCTGCACCTAGAACTCTTGTCTATTAAATCTTTTAAAATGGACCCTTATGAGAAAAAAAAAATAAGCGCAGAAGCCAGAAGATAAGCAGCCTTGGTTTTTAGCTGTATGTCTTCTCTATATGACTTGACGGAGAGCCAGATAAATCTGCCAGGATCTATCAGATGGAGAGTTGAAGAAAGGAGTTCAGAAAATATATCTTCCATAATCTCTGGACACATTCATTTCCTTTGGTTCAGAAATTGGGGTTTAATAACTCTGTGTTCCTTTGTTGCACTGATTAATTTTGTAGTCAACAACAAGGTAAAGTCAGAAAAGTGGGCTGTTCATTTGCATGCACATGAGGCTCCGGACATGAAGCAGTCATTTGATTGGGCCTCATTGTTTTGAACAGAATAGCCAATGAGTAGAGGCACAAGCCAACCAGGAGATGTCCTGAATTCAAAACTGTCTCTGCACTGCCTGCAGGTCTCAGGTCAGATTGTTGCAATCCAGTGGTGTGCATGAAAATTTACTGCTCTTCTTCTCCTTTCTAGCACTGCATTCTGGTAGAAATATACGCTGGAAGTTTCCAGAAAACTCTACCCAGGAGTCTTGCACCCCTGGCATATTATCCTGCACTATGTCTATTGGTGTTCAAAATAATCCTACAGAAGGACATTTACCCCACTCAAACAACCCACCCTCATTGCTAGCAGTAATAAAAAACCAATAATTTAGCATGTCAACCCAAGTTGAAAAAATAGACCAAAAAGCCAAACATAGCCTCCTGATTTGAAATCTCCATAAAAATTCTCCATTTTCCTTTCTACTTATGAGATGTTAGTCCACTGGGCACTGAAGAGTGTCAGGCTGAGGGACGTGACCATGGCAAAGCAGGCAAGTACTGACTCTACAGAAGAATGCACCAAGGGTAAGTAGCTTTAGATAGTTTGTTGGTGACGCTTTCCAAGTCACATTGGTAATTTGTGAAAGGATTCAGCTGGCCCCAGCCCAAGCCTGTACACTTGTGGTTGAACAGGGCAGGAAGGGAACATCTAGAGGCTGCATTTGCTCAAGCTATGCCACCCGGCCGGGGGCCAGCAAAAATAATCCTGCCACATATGGATGGTTAGGGTGGCTTTCATGAAATCAGAGAAAGCTTCAGACGGGCAAGTTATTCGCAGGTTCTGTGTAGACTTTGTCCATCCTATCCTTCCACAGGGTCTGAGGTCAGGCCTCTGGTCCTGAAATGAGCATCCTGACCCGAGGACATGTGTCTTGTGGTGGACAGACAGACATACCCTAATCCACTTCCTAACATGGGCCATCAAAAATGCAGTTGAGTGAAATTCAGAAAGGAAGGGTGGCTGGAAGGCACCTGGCTACTGTTCACCTTTTGCCCTCCCTCCATGGTGCCAAGGACCTGCCGCAGGTGTCCCAAATACCGTAATGGATCATCCACGCCCTCGGATTCAACTCACTCAATGACGAAAGTTTAGAGACATTAGCATGTGCTTTCTGAAAGATTCTCCCACTTGGTGAAAACAAATGGAATTTGACAACTGAAACCAAGTTACAAATCACTGTGGTTTTATCTGATAATCCCATATAAGTGGCAAATCCTGACATAATCACCTTAATTTATTTTTTTGAGACTTTATTTATTTATTTATTTATTTATTTATTCATGACACACACACAGAGAGGCATAGACACAGGCAGAAGGAGAAGCGGGCTCCTCAAGGGGAGCCCGATGTGGCGCTCAATCCCAGGACCCCAGGATCACCCCAGGACCTTAGCCAAAGGCAGACGCTCAACCACTGAGCCACCCAGGTGTCCCATAATCACCTTATTTAAATGTGAATATTCCCTACGAAGTTCTTTCCCTAGTTTCTGGAGTCACCTAGAAGCAGAGGCATTGTTTACTATGGGAAGTCACTCGGGTTAGAGGCAGCAGAGAAGGCTGATACTTCCCCCCTCCCAAAACACCAGCATCACACACGCTTCAGGTGAGGAGCAAGGATGGGAATAAATGTGCTCAAACAAAATGAAGAGTGACAGTGGCATGGGCACCCTTTAGATTACAGTAGAGTCTGAACACATGAAGGGGACCCGGAGGGTATTACCTTATGGCTGCACGGTGTCTATTGATCATTTTCCACTGCCTTCTCAGGAGCTCCTGGCAACTGAATGAATGTGGCCAACCATTATCTGATCCACCTTTAAGATTAGACTACACTGGTGAAGAGATGAATTTCATAAATTCAGTGTGTCAGCGTGAAGTCACCCTGTTCTGGCAAGAAGTTCACTATTTTTGAAGAATAGAGAGTAAAAGATCCTTGCTAAAAATTCCCAAAGTCTACTCGTTCTGGTGAATATCATCCAGGGATAGACAAGAGTGAAAAACCCTCTTCTGCTTTTAACTATTTCTATTGAATTGTCCTAATCCTCTTCTCCCAAGACTGGTAAACCTGGTAATTTAATTTTTTTTAGGGATGCACTGACCACAATAGCCCACGAGTCATCACAGAGTACTATAACCCCCGATGAGCATAAATACAGCCTAGGTACTTTTTTGCCCACTTAATCTCAAGAACTGAACACATGCACCATTTATACAGCCACTTGTGAGTTAAGTCAACCCAGGAGGAGGAAATAAATTGCTCATTCTGCCACCTTCACATTGACTATTTTGTATATCTCTCTGTGAATGTGTTCATTATGACTGCGCTCAAAAGACTCGATTAATTTACTCCCATAACTGCTCATAACAGCCCTCAGAGGTAGCTTTTATGGCTAGGATTTAGGCCCATTTTGTAGATTTCACACACACGGCATCAAGCTGATGAAAAGCAGCTATAGTGGGCAAATTAGAGCCCTTGATTTCCCCTTCAGTTATATATTGTGTGCTTTATTCCCTAAGGCAGGATGTTAGCATGCAGTATTTCCAGATTTCTGTTTATTAAGGTGAGATCATTTTAAACAGGGCTCAATAAAAATGCTCTTCCTATATAAAAGCAAGCGTGCACATTAAATCACTCTAGTTTATAGCTGGGTTAGTATATACACTATGGAAGTCTATTCATCTGGTTTCTGTCAAATTCTATTTCTCGAGTAGCTATAAAATACAAGTGAAGTCTGATTTTATTGTTTGAACTCTGATTTCAACAAGTCAATACAAATAAGTTTTCAAGAGAGATCAATACAAGGATATCACTAAAATATCCCTTTAAATCTTTCACTTAGAAATTGATTCTAGGGGGATCCTTGGGTGGGTGGCTCAGCGGTTTAACCCATGCCTTCAGCCCAGGGCGTGATCCTGGAGTCCTGGGATCAAGTCCCACATCAGGCTCCCTGCTTGGAGCCTGCTTCTCCCTCTGCCTGTGTCTCTGCCTCTCTCTCTTTCTGTGTGTGTGTGTGTGTGTGTGTGTGTGTCTCATGAATAAATAAATAAAATCTTAAAAAAATAGAAACTGATTCTAGTTAAAAAAAAAAATTCCACAAAGTTGATCAGAAAATTCATTAACTGCATAAAGGTATGCCCTACTCACATATATCTCACTGGTCAATGGCATAAAGCCGTGTCTTTCAGCTTGATCAAAGCTTATAATAGAAGTCTGGCAATTAGCTGTGGCTCACTACAAATGTGAGTTTTAAATTGGATATATAAGAGTACTTACCCCCATCCCTGACCTTTACAATGGATTAAACTAAAGTAGTAGCAGTGGGCCTACCCGGCTCCTAGCAATTAAACCTGAAACTAACCAGTTAATATGTCCCACAGCTGTCATTTCTACCTGAATTCTTCCAGAAGACAATAGTCACCGAGGACTGTGTCACTCCGAAGAAAAAACAACTAGTGAATTTTTAAGAGAATATTTCGAATCTCTTATTTGGCTTGTAAAATTCACATTTTATGTTAAAACCGTGCAGGGTAGAAGAATTACAAACACAGTTCCTTGGCACTGTGATAGCATTAATGCGGTGGTAGGGGCAAGACGAGGGAATGGTATGTGAATTCCATTTGGTGGGGGTTATTCTAAGGATATGGTAAAAGTGTAGATTCACAATCACAAAATACAAATTGAAAGTTCTGTAACAACAGAAAAATCCAAAATTAGTGTAAGTGGTTTTAAACAGGAGCCCACCTTAAATGGAGTGAGTTCTATTGCTATCATAGATACTTGCTTCCAGAAAGCTCACATCGGTGGCAGTGGGTGAGTTCGGAGTGGCAAAAAATTTAAAGAGGATGAAATCAAGGTTTATTTGTTGACTAAGCAGTCGCCAGACACAGCATAACTCTGAAGAAAATATAATTAGTGAAAACGTGACCTCTTCAACAGATAGACAAAATTGAAGGTGCACAAAAGGGTGTTGGCCATGACCAGTGAGCTTCACACAGATTCCGTGTGAGCGTTCAAACTGCCAGCACACTTGCACAGAATTGGATTTACAAGAGTCAGCATCACATAGCAGGCCTCTGTAAGTCCACTTTGCTGCTGGAAGCTAAATTCCAGAAATGAGAAAAGCATGGCAGTTAAATATTATTTACCTATCTTTATTTATGTATGTATTTGGTCCACGTAGCTTCTCTATTGGTTTTGGAAAGACAAGGGTTAACACCTGAGTCCCCAGAGGGCAGGGGTTTATGTGCCCTCGGTGACCAGATACACCCCTCCAAGATCCTGGGACCCTCCATCCCACAGCTTAGCCCTCTGCAGCCACTTCTGGTTTCAAACAATCTGCTTCTGTATTTGCCTTTAGATTCTCTTATTTTAGATATTACTTTAGTTGTTTATGATTCTCTTTTTGCACTTCCATCTTCTGTTTCCTAATCATTTACGATGCATACTTGGTTCCTTTACTTTTAGCCTTTCTTCTTTCATATTGAAGGCATTTCCGTTCATACATTTTCCCTGAGTTGAGCCTTTGAAAATCCCATAGTCTTCAAAATAAAATATTCCCCTTTCATATGTTTCTAGATGGTTCTTAATTTCAGTTTTAATATCCTCCCTGATGCACGCGTGATACAGAAGTCTGATGATCAATTTCCATGTAGTAAAGAATATTTTCAGCTACATTATTATTTGATTTTATTTCATTTTGAATTATAGTTGAGGAATATGGCCTGCAAACCTCGAATTTTAAACTTTAATTAAAATGTTGTTTGTGTCCATTTGAGTGTGGCAGACTCATGCAGGAGCTGCCTTGGGTCATTCTTCTGGAGGCACTGCCCAGGCTCACGTCTTGTTTTTACCTCCTTCCAGCTCAGTGTCTCTGGACACACAGAACTCCTCTGGGCTTCATTTTCCGTCTTTAAAGTAGGAATGATGACGATACTCATCTCCTAGTGTTGCCATGACGATGATAAAAGGTTATTTGTATAAACATGCCTAGAACAGTGCCTGGCATGTCACATGCACTCAGTAGAAAGAAACATTACTTGGAAAAGAGATTGGTCTCTGGAGTCAGAACAGACTTGGTTTTGAGTCCTGCATCTGCCACACCCTCGCAGCCCCCGCGCAAGTCACTTCAGACATAAGTATTCAGACTCAGAGAGAAAGCACATGGAAACTACTAGACCATGCCTGACATACAGCCGATGCCCGTGACTGGGACCTGCTATTTGTATTAGGGCTTGTCTGATGGATAACCCAGATGAGCTTGTGTTTTAGTTGATGAGCTCTTAGCCTACCTGATGATCCTTGAGGTCAAAATAAAGCCAATGCACTTGTCGCCAAAGGATAGATGCCACCAGCAGTCAAAGCACCCAAGAGGTTATTCTTCCAAATAAGACCACAGAGCAGAGTGGAGCCTCCCATTTATGAATCCCATAACAATAACTTTCAAGACCAACTTTCAGTTGGGGATTTTTCATGTGTTATGTGTGTGTCTCCTATCCCAATTCTCAAAGCTGCAAGGCAGTTTTTTTCTGAGTAGCTCTTCCTCATTTGCTTGTAGACCTCATTCTCCTCCTGGAGGCCCTCTTCCTTCCCAATGCCCACAGCGCACACCAACCCACCACCACCAGGATCTTTCTTTTTGGGAAAAAGGATGAACATTTTTAAGATTGGGCTTTTAGAATGAGTCGTCGTCTTAATGATGCGAATAGAATGAAGACAGTAAAATAATTTGGGTTTTTTTTTTTTTAGATTTTATTTATTTGAGTGGGGGAGCTGGGGAGAGGGGTAAAGGGAGAGGGAGAGAGAGAAGCAGATTCCCCAGGGAGCAGGGAGCTTGATCGGGGCTCTATCCCAGGACCCTGAGATCATGACCTGAACTGAATCAGTTCAGATGCTCAATCAACTGAGCCACCAAGGCACCCCCAAAATAATTTGGTTTTAGAACATCAATGGTTTCCTCTATTCCTGTGTCTGCCTTAAAATATGGCTAAATTTTTGCTTTTCTGCAAAGAGGCAACGCTTTAGATGCTTTTGAGAGTCTGAGATTTAAGTATCTGCTTTGTTTACTTGTTTTTGTTTTGGAGGACAAAACCATAAACCTTCATATTTCATCCTTGAAAAGTATAAGTAAAATAAGACCACATGCTGGCAAGTCATTCACAGTGCTTATGTACACATGTAGGTCTAAAATAAAGGTTTATTTTTATTTGATAAAAGTACATTATTCTCTAATTAGATGCTATATACTGAAAAAAGGAAAGAAGCCTTTGAAATATTTAATTCAAATTTTTCTTGGATGATCTGCATTCTATGTTTAGTTAAAATGAGATAATTTTAAATCAGATGTACAAAACTCTCAGGGGTGCCCACATGTGTGGACGCCCCCAGAGGAGACTGGCAATCTAAAAAGGAATCCCTTCTCTTCCCTGATTTACCTCAGGCAGGCCTATGAGGAAAACCCAGAAATGTTGCATGAGGATTCAGGGGCAGCCGACTGCCCACCCTTGTAGGAAATCACTACATTCATGCAACAGACGTTAACTGGGTCTCTTCTAAGTGCCAGGCATGGTTCTAGGCACTTGGGATACATCAGTGAACCAAACAGATGAACCCCCCAGCCCTTGTGAAGCTTGTCTTCTAGAATAAAAAATTAAAAGCTATAAATGTCATAAATGAGTTGGTTATGGAATGTGGTAGATGTGGTAAGTGCCTTGAACACGCCGTAGAGCACAGCGAGGCAGGTCAGGGGCCCCGGGCGGATCTGCAGAGTGTGGCAAGCTGGTAGAGGGCCCAGACTTGGCAGAGGTGAGGATGAGCCTGTGAGCATGTGGGAAAGAGGGCTCCCACAGAGGGGACACCCTGAGTGAAGGCCCATGGGGGGAGGGGGCATGTGTGTCTTCCCAAGGTGGAGCAGGAACATCAAGGTTCCTGGAGCAGATGAGGAGGGAGAGGGTCGGAAGTGGCCGGAAGTCAGGAAGGTAGCCAAGGCTAGTTCATGTGTGCTGTTTGGGCTACTGGTATTGGTTTCCCTTCTTCATGAAATGGGGAAACATTGGTGGGCTCATATGATCTGACTTTTATTTAAAAAACATCATCTAGAAAAACAAAACAAAACAAAAAAACAAAAAAACCCAAAAAACATCATCTAGGAGCACCTGGGTGGCTTACTTGGTTGAGCGACCAGACTCTTGGTTTCTGCTCTGGTCATGATCTCAGGGTCGTGGATCGAGCTCTGCACTCTAAGCAGAGTCTGCTTGGGATTCTCTCTGTCCCTCTCCCTTTGCCCCCTCCCCACCATCACGTTTTTCTCTCTTGTTCTCTTTGCTCTCTCTCAATCAAATAAATACATATTTAAAAATGAAAACAAAATAGAACAAATCATCTACATTATATGTATATGTATATATTTTTTCCTGAATTGCTCTGTGGAAGGATGGGGGTGCTGTGAGATCTCATAAAGTGGGGATCCATGTTCCTGCCCCCAACCCTGTGTGTTGGGGTGTGTATGCAGCCTCCAGAGGAAGTGGAGGCAAAGACATTCAAGGTACCGAGGAGGTGCCTGGGAGACATCGGGTCCTTCCTTCAGCAGGTTGGGAACCATCTTATTCCCCCAAAATGGAATCATTCTGATAACCACTTTCAAAGAAAAATACAAAATCTTCCTTAAATTATCCGCTTTCTTCATTTCTGCGATGGTTCATTTCGTGTGGCAGTTGAGCCAGGCCGAGGTGTCCAAATGTTTGGTCAGTTACTAGTCTGGATGTTGCTGTGAAGGCATCTCTTAGATGAGATTAATACTTAAATCTGTAGACTTTGAGTCTGTCTCTCTCTGTCTCTCTCTCTCCCGCCCCCTCCTCCATCATTGGCTCTGTTGCTCTGCAGAACCTGACTAATACTCTTCCCTGTCGTCAAGCCACCACCTTTGCATTCAGACCTTTCTCTTCTGCATTTCTGGGGGCTGGGGGTAGGGTTCCTGTTTATCTCTTAAGAAGCAATAACCTTCGGGGATTTTTTTTTTAATTATTTAAACCAGAAGTGTGAAAGCTCAATTCTCATCACCATTTATTTGGATTCCAGGATAAAGTTATTAAAAATTACCCCCTCCCCACCGCTTCATGGAAGCAGTCGCTCTTGTGCTGTGCGCTCCGAGGCACCCCAGCCCCCGCCCGCGTGGCTGCAGCATCCATCTGAAACTCTCTCCCAGCGCCACATCACAACCCTCCTCCACCCACTCTCAGCTTCTCCCTCTCATTCTGTCTTTGTACTAACAGGTTTTGTGCATTAGCTCTTACCAAAAAAGAAAAAAAATTCCCTTTGAATGATAAATTAGCATGCACGTTCTTTTGTACACGTGGTAGAAATCTATCCTAGCAACAGCCACCAAATCAACTGTCATCCACAAGGATCTGGTCTGTTTTCTTCTAGAAAGATTTAAAGCAGACAGCCAGACTTTTCCAGATTCTTTTGTGTTGGGGATAGCATTATGAGATGAAAGAAAATGAGAGGTTATATGGGAAAAAAATCACACCGAAAGGATCCATTTGAATTTTCCTAAAGGTATTTGATCATGTATTATGTGTGAAAGATGCATGAAGTACGCAGCCTGTGGTCAGCTCAGGTGACTGTCCAGGTGTCACTGGATGTGAGGGGCTGTTTGTTTACATCCCAGTACCCAAGGGGCACATAGCGATACACACCAGGACCCACCAGCACCTGCCACAGGAGCCCACAGTCCTCAAGAGTGACCAGTGTCAGTGGCTGGCACGTGGATCCTGTGGGTTATCTTTGGAACAACCTCATTAGGTGGGTTTCATGTGTCCAGTTCAGGGCACAGAGAGAAAAGGGTCTTTCTGGCACTAGAATGGTCTCCATCTATGATCACAATGGGTGATGTTGGGTACCCATGGTAGACACTTTAGGTACTATTTGGATGCTGCTGGGTACTCATGGTGGTATTGGGTACTATTAGATACTCATTGTGGATACTATTTGGTACCCATTGTGGGTGTTCTTGGGTGCTTTGGGGTAGCTATAGTGGGTACTATTGGGTATTATTATGTATACCATCAGGTACTGGGATGCAAACAAAAGTAATCATGGATCCCATTATTTGGTTTTTCCCTTAAGGAGTGTAACATATAATTGGGAGAAGTGAAAAAGCTCCATCATGAAATTCCTTCCCTAAGGTTTTGGGAGTAACATGGTAAAGAGAGATTTAATGCCTACTATAAGATTTTGCAAGTCCTAAAATTTAAGTGGTTACTGCCAAAAAAGCAAAAAAGGATCACAGTTCAGCTATAGCAACCTCCACCAAGCAAACAAAGTGAAAAATTCTATTTTCTCCATTCCAAAGGCAAACTTCCAGCTACAATTTAAGAGGCCTTCCCTAGAGATAGATCCCTTTCAAGAACAATAAGAAAAAAGAAAACTGGGGTCTTGCTTACATAAATTGACCTTGAACTTCAGTCATAATCAATGGACAATCTTTAGATAGAGATATAGGAACCTTGAAAAATTTCTACCTCTATGTAATACACACCCCTCAAAATGCTTCCTTTCAAAAACTACTCATTACCTTATGCCTAAAAACATCTATTTCCTCCTATATATTTTAGGGTGGCCAACTTGAAGACAATGCTTTCGTGTGCTAATATCTTTACACACTGGAACTTATCATTCTGAAGACTCTCAGAGTACTTTGTCAATTGCATATGGAAGTTCCCCACACAGGACACATCAGGGGACTGTCCACTGAGAGGACCACTGGCCACCTTCAAACCTCTGTTATTATAACAACATCCACATCCGCATTTACAGAGCACTACAGGGACATTAGTTTACCTCATCTAACAGGCCCATGTGAGTCTATATGATTAAATCAGAGTCTATATGATTAAATCAGCTTCCAAATGGGGAACAGAGGACATTTGCTATACACAAAGGAATAAAAAGCCAGTTTCCTAACACTTGGGTCCATATGGCTTTAGAAAAAGAGACAATTTTAAAAGAAAATTTCAAAACCGTGTATTTTAGGCATCAATACTAACATCAATAAATCCTCTGGAAAGATCTGTGTGTGTGTGTGTGTGTGTGTGTGTGTGTGTGTGTGTGTTTTCCCTTAAAGCCGTGGCTCAGAATCATCTGGAGGACCTCATAAAAACAGATTGCCACACCCCGGAGTTTCTGATTTAATCTGGGGTGGGGCTGAGGATGTGCATTTTTAACAAGTTCCCAAGTGACACTGATACCACTTCCTTAAGACTACAAGGAAATCTCTAGCTATTTTATAGATTTCCCTCCGTCTCAGAAGAACAAATTGCATACAGGATGTAGTCTGCATCTCTGAGCACGTGTTCTGAAATGCACTTGCATTTACCCAGCACCGGCTCTGAGCTCTGTCACCTTCCACAAGGCATAGCCTTTGCAGTCATGACTGTAGACAGACCGAGCCGGTGTCACAAAGGCACTGGCCACCGCCGCTAGTTTTGCTCCAGCAGAGCTGCTTGCTGGAGGAAGATGGGGAGCTTAGAGATCCTAAAGCAAGGAGACCCTAAAGCAACTTGATGACAATCTGTCCGATGTATTAATGGTAATGAGTTGAGTTTTTCTGAAATCACTTATCATCATCAAAAGAGGGTATAACACCATCCAGAGCAGGGGCGGCAATTCCAGAAAATCTATTTCATCTGGCCATGAGGAAATTGCTCTAGGTTGTCTTTGATGCAGTTTTTGACTTGCTTATTTGCCATCAATCAGTGAAAGTAGCCTAATGTATCAAACTACCGTATTTACCATCATCTGGACATATGAGCAACAGCTATGGTCTGGAATCTGGCTGCCAGCTGATGTGTCCCTGCTTCCAGAAGGCTGCTCTTCAACGCTGGGTTAGGTGCCCCTTTAATTTCTTCCTGTAGACACCTACATTTCCCCCATTTTAGCACTTGTATTAAAATTGCCTGCTTACTTGTCTGTCTTGTCCTCACCCCTCACCCGCCGCCCCCCTCTGAAAGCGAAGCAGAGTCCAGGCCTGCCTAGACCGTTGTTTCTGACACATCACACAGCTGCTCCCCTACAGCAAGTATTCACACAACCTTGACTGAATGAAGGACCTGCAGGCGGGAAGTCTGAAGCTACAGACAGTGACTCATGGGGAGAGGTCTCTGAGGGGCTGAGTATCAGAGCACTGACACAGAGCCCCAATGGCAGGCAGAAGGATGCAGCGATTAAGACATCCTGAAGATCTTCGGGTGGGCACGCCCACACAGACTTCTAGAACACAGCCCAATCAGCTGTTGTCCTGAGGGAAAAGTCAAATGAGGATCAACAACAACGGGAGGTGCACACGCACACACACACAACCGTACAAAGACCCCAATAAACCAGCTTTACAGTCACGTGTGTCTGCACTTGCTTTGGATGTGTACAAGACAAAAGGATTCATCTGAGATCCTGGGGCACAGTCGACTGGGTGTGTGACTCTTGGTTTTGGTTCAGGTCACGATCTCAAGACCCTGAGATAAAGCCCCATGCTGGGCTTCGTGCTTAGCAGGAAGTCTGCTTGAGATTCTCTCTCTCTCCCTCGTCCACTACCCCTCCCCACCCTGACTCTCTCCTCTCTCTCTCAAATAAATAAATAAATAAATAAATAAATAAATAAAAATTAAAAAAAAAAACCTGAGGGCCTGCTTAAATAATTTGAGGCGATTTGTATTCCAGATAGCTGAAATTTAAGCATCATCTTTTAATATGATTTTTAAAACAGGACACCTTCCACAGGTGGTCACAGGCCTCCCTGATCCTATGACTGAGCATGCCCAACATGTCTCCCTCTTCTCAGGGACCCTAAGCTGCCACGCAAGCCTGATGGAGTGAGGTGCTACAGGAGCAGAATTGAATGGGAATTGGCCACAGAGTCCTCCCATGCCATTTATTGAAAACAGACTTGTCAAGCTTTTTGTTGTTTTTCTGATCTTTAATCTTTCTGCACCTTTCCACAAACCTCCTCCTTCTGGTGGATCTCTTCTTGCTCTGTCTGTTCCAGCCACACTGACTTCCTTATTGCTCCTCAAGCGAGGGATCCAGGCAGGGGCTCTGGGGCCTTCACACCTACTGTCCCTCCATCTGGAATGCTCTTTGCCTGCACATCCATGCTCTTCACCTCCTTCAGATTATTTGCAAAGGTCACTTTCTTCATGAGGCCTTCCCTGATCACACTCCTTAAAATTACAAATCTCTCCCTTGCCACACTTCCCATTCCCTCTCCCACTTTGTCACCTGATATAGTCCATGCTTGTTTACTTAGTTACTCACTTAGTCCCTTTCACTAGGGTCCCCCAGGGCTGGGAGGTTTGCTCATGACTGTGCCCCCAGAACACAGGGCAGCCTGATACATGTGGGTCCTCAATAAATAATGGTTCCATGACTGGGTATCTGCAACATAGATGGAAACCACCCCTGCCCTACACCTAGCAGTCAGTAAATATTTGCTCAAAGAATAAGTGGATGAATTAATAACTTCTCCTAGATTCCATGCTGAAGCAGCCACCTCTTGGGCAAGTCCTCTTCACTGTTGCTGAGTTATGGCTTGCACTGGCAACACTGTCTATTGTTTCCTCACTCATGCCCATGTGCCTGTGCTACGGTACTAAGTTCTCCATATGTGTGAGAAGAACCTTCAAGAACCCGTGTCTGGGCATTGTAGGGATGTTTTCCAGAGACCACATTGAAAGATTAAATGCATATAATGAATCATTGAGGTTTGATTTTTAACTGAACATACTGGAGGTTAACATTACATTGAAAGTTCTATATACTGTTTGATAATTTTAACTTCCTTTCAGATCAATTTTATCACAGTATCAGTCTCCGGAAGAACACTGGGATCAGTTGAATCAAGGAAGTAATTGTGGAACTCAGATCTTAACCTGACTTCCTTGAAGTTAAATATGTGGCCATCTAGGAATAGAACACCTTTCTTAGCTCCAAGGAATGCATCTATGATTTTTGAAATAATTTTTTTAACTGAAGGCATTGACTAGTAAAAGAGATAGGCTAAGAAAGTGCCCTATGTAATTGTATTACTTTGTTCTTTGAAATCCATAAAAAACCTTTGAGAGTCCCAAAACAGTCAATTAACCCCTTCAGCAAAGGTTTAATTGTACGGATGCCTGAAGAATCAGCACATGAGAGCATAGAGTAAATAATCTTCCTTCTGTTTAAATCTTACAACAACTGACTCACCCACATCTGTTAACTTAGAATTTGGAAACTTCACCAAAAGAAAACCATTCCACCAGTCTCACAAAACAGATCACAATGATGGCAGATAATTCAAAGGATCCTTCGGCGAGGTAGCTTACGGTATGCGCTCTGTCTTCTTCTGAGACTATATTTCAGCTGATAATTTCAAAGCTAACCAGGAGAAACTCAGATGCAAGTGTTAACTGCAATTGCAAATTAAATAAGAAGGGCCTGCCTATTCATCAGCATTGGTCAGAGACAGACAACCCTTGTCTTTTCTTCAGAGAAAATGTATTAGGTTTGTTCCTGGAAAGCTTCTCCACCAGCACCCTTCTCACCATGCATGACCATTCAAGGAGTAGCTCCCTCCTATGAGTGGAGCTGCTACAAAGGATGTACCAAGACACCAGGTCCGGGCTAGGGCAGTGGGGAGAATGCAGAGCTTCAGCCAGACACCAACTAATGCATCAACAATCTTGGAGGATGCTGAAGCTAGCAGAATGCTTCTCCAATGCATTCAGTGGGCAGAGCACCAGAAGGACACGGTGTGCTCTGTTGACACTCTTAAATTTTGATAGATAAAATGTAAAAGCAGAATTTAGAATATGATATACTTAATTCACTGTTACTACAGATTCCAGCATAGACAGGTGGTAACCAAAGCCATTAAGAAAAAAACCAATAAGAGGATAATATGAACATGAGGAAATATAATCTATGAGCCTAATTGTTTTTTGTGAACAGGCAAAGAGGCAGCTACTCCTCAGTTTTCATGGCGGCTCGTCAGAAGACTGGTTGGAAATGGTTGCAGCAGAGTGCTTCTCTGCCCTCTAAATGTGCAAGGACATGCACACACACACACACACACACAGACTGGCTGTGTCTTTAGCACTAAGTTGGGCACATCCACAAATGCACTAACATGTGAATAAACGTGGGCATCTTTCCTCATCCCTCCATGGTGAGCCCTCTGGGGGCCTGCGATAGTTTGCACTCTCAGCCTGCAAAACTCTTGAGTGTTTTGCACTGGGCCCGCACCTGATGAACAGCTATTTCTTTATTTGATTTCCCTGTGAGTGTGACACTCCTTAGATGTCTGCTGTTCCAACCCCCCTGTTTCTCATCATTGCAGCCATATTTGTGAGTCGAGGCCTGTTGCCTTCGGGTGCCCGCAGCCTTGTGTTGTGCTCAGGGCAGACCCGTGGCCAACCTGCTGGCATCAGGCTTATCGGTTTTGTTTTGAACATCAGAGTGAGAACCGAATTCTCAGCACTGGCAGCATTAAACATGACATATAGGGGATCCCTGGGTGGCGCAGCAGTTTAGCGCCTGCCTTTGGGCCAGGGCGCGATCCTGGAGCCCCGGGATCGAATCCCACGTCGGGCTCCCTGCATGGAGCCTGCTTCTCCCTCTGCCTATGTCTCTGCCTCTCTCTCTCTCTCTCTCTCTCTCTCTCTGTGACTATCATAAATAAATAAAACTTTAAAAAAATAAATAAACATGACATATAAAGAAGGCAGAGTACAGCCCCTTCTCAAACAGAAGACTCTAATGTTAAAGTCCTGTGGTGCGAAGAGAAATAGTGTTTTTTTCCAATCAAATCATCAACTATATTTATTTTTGTTCTTTTTTTTTTCTTTTTTTGGGAGGTAAGTGCTTTTTAGAAAACCCTTAGAGAGTGCGATAGATGTTAGCAATCTGGATGAGAGCACAAATATAAGTGTACACGGAATCGGCTCATCTGCTGGCTTTAATGGGCATTAGCATCTTCACACGACGGAGTCTCATCACCCACGTCAGCTCTGACCCAAACGCTGGCATCTGCAGAATAACCTCCATTAAATGCTATTATGTTGCTTCAGGGAGGTTTTGGGGAATGTGAAATAGTTTGACGTGAAGCAGAGGGACGTGAATAACACGAGAACTAAAACAATGGTTCTTTTCATTGAATTGAAACGTTTTCTCTATTCAAAGATTCAGCTCACCCCCAAATCACCCAGACTAGGACGAACGCCCTCAGCTTCCTTGCTGTGTGCCCCCCGCCCCCGGGACGGCCTACACCCCCCCCATCCTGCTGCTTTCAGGTGCCTCTCCCCACCCGGCAGAGCAAGACGCTGGCGCGGGAGGCAGGCTGGCCGGGCGCAAGCTGTCCGTCCACAGTACGTAGGCAGATGTCTCCCTACGGAATCGAAGTACCAAACCCAGGGCACTTCTTTAAAATAAAGATGAGCGATCGTGGCTTTGCATTTTGCTCTGACAGGAGAAGAACTGCAACGTGGGGAAGATCAGGAAATAAAAGGTTTGTGCTCTGACCAGTCATTACCCCCATGGGGAGACAGACCAGAGGCATCGCATGGTCTGACCGGTTGGATTCTCCCACGGATTCCATCAGCCAAGTGCGACTCCCAGCCCTGATGCTTGGTGCTGGGGTGGGGATGGCAAGGGGCTGACTTTAAAACGGTTCTTCCCGTAAGTACAGAATGCCCACTAACATTTGCGGACGTACCAGGCTTTATCTTTTCTACATTGCTCCTGTGAAGTGTTATGGGCTTGGCGCTCCAAGTGTGCAGAGGGAAAGGCACTCTGCAAGTCATCATCATCATCATCATCATCATCATCATCATCATTATTACTACTATTATAATTTTAAAGATTTTATTTATTTATTCGTGAGAGACACACACAGAGAGAGAGAGAGGCAGAGACACAGGCAGAGGGAGAAGCAGGCTCCATGCAGGGAGCCCGATGAGGGACTCAATCCCAGGACCCTGAGATCACGACCTGAGTTGAAGGCAGATGTTCAACCACTGAGCCACCCAGGCACCTTACAAGTTATTATTTTTTAAGCAAACGCTATGTGGTGCTTCCTTTTTGCCAGACACAATTGGAAATGTTTCCCAAATATGCACCCATTTAATCATCCACCGGCCTCGAGAGGCAGGGACTAGGGAGCCGTGCAGAGGCAAGTAGCAGGCTGCAGGCCCGCTGGTGAGCCCCAAAGCCACAGCTTCTGCCCTAGAGCAGCAGCCCGGCTCGGCCCATGGCCCCCACATCTGCCACCGTGGCCTGGGCTCCACCGGAGACCCTGAAAACCCAGGCCAAGCACCGCGGACTGCTGCACCCTCACATGGGCAGCGGGACTGGTGGGCAGCCATCTAGCCATCTAGCGCAGGGACGCGCTCTACACACCTAAAAAGACTGCTTTACAAGCATTTGGAAAGAAGTTAAGGGAAAGAAAATGCAAACTGAAGAATGAGTTGGAGCCCAATGTCAATGGTTCCTGCATCCGCAGGTTGATCCCAAGTCCTTTGGCTTTGGACCAGGGCCTGGGTAGTGGAGCAGGGTGACTGCCCCAGCCTCACACTCTGCAGCTGACACCACAGGGCATTTCCCTGGGCTGGAAGCTGAGGCAGGAGGACCCGCTCAGAGCAGTCTGTGTGGCTCGGGGGAACCAGCACAGCTGCTCCTGCCTGGTGAATTCCAGGCAAATAACCAGAGGTATTATTTACCAATCTAGAAAGATCTCCAGGACCTATTGGTATTTAAAGAAAGCAGGATGAAGAACAGTGAATATAGAATGCTACCTTTTGTGTAAGAAAAGAGAAAAATAATATGTAATCATATTTGCATTATTGTATAAAGAAACTCCATAGGGATGCCTGGGTGGCTCAGCGGTTAAGCATCTGCCTTCAGCTTAGGGTGTGATCCTGGAGACCCAGGATCAAGTCCCACATCGGGCTCCCTGCATGGAGCCTGCTGCTCCCCCTGCCTGTGTCTCTGCCTCTCTCTCTCTCTCTCTGTGTCTCTCATGAATAAATAAAATCTTACAAAAAAAAGAAGCTGTAAAGCTATCCAAGAAATGAAGAGAAATGGTGCTTCTTCTCTCTCTCCCTTGTGTGTGTGTGTGTGTGTGTGCATGAGTGTGTATTCAAGTGTACATGTGCATGTGCACACACAGGTGTGTGAGCATGTGTATATGCATAAGTGTGTATGTATGCATGGGTGTGAGCATGTGCACACGGACTGGTGTGAGTGACTGTGAGCAGGTGCATATGCACAGGTGTGTGAATGTATGCATGTGCACAGTTGTGTCTGCACACAGGTGTGCATAGATTGGAATGGGGAATGTGGCAGTGATAGGGGTGAGACTTCCCAAAGTATCTTTTTTAATATTGTTTTTATTTCAAATTATATGATTTAAAATTAAAAAACTTTTAAGTTATGTGTTAAACAAACAAAAAAAAAAAACAGAAACCAAAACCAAAACAACACCCCTTAAGCGCACTGCTTATGTACGGTGTGTACAAGACGTATGTAGAATTACAGAAAATGTATGCGAGGAACTCACGTAGGATTAATCTAGGCACTAAAACCTCTGAGACCTGGCTTTACTCATGGGCTTTGCCAGCTCCTGGCCGTGTGGAGGTGCCACGGCTGCCTTTAGTGGAGTCCGTAACCTGTGTGGCAGGTGCTCTCGGGTACCCTCGGGTGGAGAGGACAGCACTGCCCCCAGTGCTGCGCTGTGGAGCAAACACAGGCATCGTCAGGCCTCCACCCGGTGGTCCTGTCTTCCCTGAGGAAGTAACATGCTGCACTTGGCCTTTCTTTTTCTGGCCACTTTTATATGCGCTTTGCGACTGTATGTGCTGGGCGTGCGACTATGGACTGTTGAGTGCCTCCCACTTGCGGGACCCTAGTGCTTTCTCTCAGTCACAACAGAACTGGCAGGGGCCAGATTTGACTATGGGCCTGGCTCACACCAAAGCTCACAATTGTCCCACCACCCACCACCTCCTACTTCACTTGAGCACCCAAGCCCCACTCTGCTGCTCCACCCGGATGGGACCAACGTCCCCCTGGCTTTGGACCCTCATCCTATAGCCTCCTGCCCTGTCCAGGGCCTCGTCCTGGGGCAAGTGCACAGTCTCTGGCTTTGGGCTGTTCAGTGCCCTGCTAGCACACCATGAGCTGTGTTTTGTAGACTGCTGCTGCTGCAACCTGCTGGCTTGGGGCCTCCTGCCCTCAGCCCCACTCTCCGATCCATTTCCTCAGTAAAGACAGGGAGCTCCGCACGGGGTGAAATCGGATGGGCCACCTCCTCGCCTCTTGGGGTTCAGTTCACACACTCTGGTGTGCCTGGGGGGTCTTCATGAGGCTTCTCAGCCTCATCATCACCCCACGTCCAGGGTCCTGGAAGTGCAGAACCGACTCTGGGTCCTGAATGCCGGCCCCCACCTCCCAGGCACTGGCATGAGCTCTCCTGGTCTCCTTCTAAAACTTCTCATCCTTCTCTAATGGCTCAGCCTGGGCATCCTCAGCAGGCCTCCCCTGAGCCTCCAGCCTCTGTCAGGAGTCCCAGCACAGACTCCCCCAACCTTGACCTCCCAGCTCAGTGCCTGGCGTGGCCTGAAGCCCCTGGCACCTTGTCCTGTGTCTCCACTGGGTTCTAAGCTCTGAGTCAGTCCTGTTTACCATTTTATCTTATGCTTTTAAAACAAGCACCCAATAAGTACCTGCTGAATTAATGGATTTTAATTATATCCTTTACACTTTGTGAATGCACACCAAATGAACTGATAAGCAGGCAGTTGATGTCATCCCTTGAAGTCTTTATAATGAATCATCCTTTGCATAGGTCCTTTTGTGCTCAGTAATTTTAGGTTAAAAGATGTGACTTTTTAAAGTACCTAATTAGTGGCAAGACTAACTGTCAAAGGGATCCAGGTCCTGGCCCGGTGAGCGCTCTGTTCACTAGAGTCCACGAATGTGAAAGTGCAGAGGGGGCGTTGCTGTGTGGCAATGAGGGGGTTTAGGTGCAGGGACCACAGGCTCCCATAGCCTGACTCCCACAGCCTGCGGCCCCCCACCTCCCAGGGGGAGATGCTGGTAGATCCCAGCCTCATGGAGCACCATACGACCACAGGGGAGCCTGAGGCTCGGACAGCACCTGCTATGCTCCTGTGACAGTCACATCTGCATTCTGCTGAGAGGGGTATGGAATGAGCGTAACTGTACTTTAGGGCCCAATTTCATAGCAGACCACGGCACCGTGAAGAGGGACAGGCACTCCTACCTCTTTCAGGCACCCAGGAAAGCAGACAGGACTCTCTGGCAGGTGTCTTGTATGCCCTGTGTCATGATAATTTGGTCATTACAAAGACTTCTGGTCCCTCTGAGGGCAGTGGGCACCAGCTTCTGGGTCTCTGGCCCAGGAATCATATCTGTCCCCTGTGGGCACATCTCATGACACGGTCCCAGGATCCCACATGCCTCCCTCTTCTGCTGGTCATTCTACCTGCCTGGTGGCTATAGTATAGCTGGAGAAGTGGTCCTCCTCAACCTTTAAGGCAGAAAGTATTTTCTGGGCTGTAACACGTACTGCCAGCAAATGAGCCCTGCTAACCTCAGACAGATTTTGTGTTTAGGGGAAATTTTCTACTTAAAAACTACGTAGGCATTTTTGGCCATTGCCATACCAATCCTTCCTTCCTTTCCTGATTGAATTAAAACTCTTATAGGAAGCTGAGTATTGTCTAATATAACCAGAAGTGGAATATTGCCTTTTAGTTATACATTCCACCTAAGTCTGTAATGGCTGAGCTGCAGAGATATGCCTGCAGCCTATTTATATTTTACAGGACACCAGTCATCCTCTTGTTAACATCCTAGAGAGGATAGACAAGGCCTAGATAACCATATTAGTTCCGAGTGTCACACTGTAATTTAAAAAAATCATTATGTCTTCTAATTGGCTTTAAGTGTTGACTCTTCAGATCAGTGATTTCTTACCGGCTTTGGTGGATTCTAGTTTCACTGTGGATTCCTACTCAGTGGTTAGTTCAGATTTTTATTGTTTGGGGGGAATATCATGTGAAATCATGAGTAAGTGAAACGTTTAAAACTGCAGTGAATTTTTTAGAAAAGATATAGCAGACACATCTAATACTCCACATTATCATCATGGCTTCTCTTTATGCTGTTATTTAAAAACTTGTACTTATTGTAAAAGTCGTTCAGTGATTGGTTTTGAGGACCTGATTTGTTGGAACGATGCCCCTGAATGGAAAAGGATGGCTTTGTAATCTCCACATCTCGGGGTTCACTAAATTCATTCTCAGGGTTAATTTTTTTCTGGCTCCAATTAACAAGAGGCAAGAAGGTAAAATAACACAACCACAACTCCTTAAACAGTTTTCAGACTTCAAATAATGCCTGCTGTTCTCGTAAAGCTCACAAAAGTTTTCAGAAGTTTTTTTTTCCCAGCTAACATACAATTATATGAAATCAACTTATTATATGATTTTTCCACAATGTATTCTGACTTTGATATAACCAGTTTGAAGTAAATATTTTACTTTTAATGGATACAAGTTGAAACGTCTCATAAAACCACACAACACGATGTGCAATAATGTTAGATAACACATAATTCAAGGCATGTAATGCAATATAAACTAGAAAAAAAGATGACTCATTATATGATGGGCTTCCTGCCTTCGGGGCCAGGGTACAGGTACATCTCACCATAAGTTAAATACACAACAAAATCAGAGAAGTAGAGAATCCCTTTATTTATTTATTTTTAAAACATTATCCTCAACCTTGTAATTAACCAATTTCCAGGCCATCTGCACCGTGTTTCACTGGAATGGCCACAGGCACTGTGAGTTGGGGCAGGGTGGGCAGTTCACTTCGGGGAGCCTGCTGGGAAATCCAGGGGGTGGGAGGGACCGACAGTGTAGAGGGGTCCGGAGTGACTTGCCACTGCTGGAGTGGAAGTCAGATCCATCAACAATACTGTTGAATCAAGTGGTGCTAGAGGTTAGCATTCACTGCTCCTCAACCTCACATCCAGAAGTGTCTTGTGACAGTGGCAGGTGGAACGGAGAGCAGACAGCAGCACAGGGAACAGGAGAGAAGGACACTCACACGTGCCCTGGCCTCACGGCCACGAGGACGTCTTCTTCATTTACAGGAGGGTAGGAGACTGCACTCCTCCGTGCTCTCTAAGCTGTTGTCCAGCTATCTGCTTCTCTGAGTCAAAAATCCACCCAATATGGTTTGGTTTTGTTTGCTGTTAAACTATTTGGGACAGGGGATGGATGGGAACAGAATTTTGGTGGTAAAGAGAAGATGCACATCAAGCTCCAGAATAAAACCGAACCAAACCTACTCACTGAGAATGTGAACTCCCTAAAAGCCCAATTTTAACAAATTGTGTTAAAGTTGGCAGCTTCTCCCTGCATTTGCCACAGCCTTCAATATGATCAATTATGTGATGTTTCCCCCCAGGAAGCAATCTCTTATTTGAAAATGAAGTCAATGAAAAAATGATTTTTATCTTACAGCCCCATTTCTGTAACACATTTTCCCTTGGAGTGACCAATGTTTTTATATAGAGACACAAACGAGGGTTGTTCCCATAAGAAAAACAATATGCATAATACTAACAGTGTGTCATTTAAGATGGACTTCCAGCATGGCAGTGTGAGGAGCTCTGCGGCCTCCTTCCCAGCAAAGCTACTGAAGATTGTTACAAAACACCAAACATTGAAAGCCTCTGGAAAAGGTCCTGAGGGCACAAAGCAAATGAAGGAACATCTATTTAAGAAAATCTATGGAAATTCGTTAAGAAGGCCAGTGTCTGTGGTATTTGAGTTGAGGTGGCATCTCAGTCCTGGGCTCAGAGGAGTGGAGACTTCACCCCAGACGTGGCTGCCAGAAACAGGGCTCCCCACCCCCAGCTGTCAGTCACAGGGCTTTCTTCCCCAGGAGAAGACTTCAGGGTTTCTCATTCTGCTCCCAGCTGCCTCTGCTGAGGGGTGGGATCTCCTTCCTTCTGCCCAGATGCCCCTATGGAAGAGAGGCTTTCCCTTGCCTGGGGTAGGCAGAAAACCCTGGGCCCAGTTGTCCTTCCCTAGCTGGGTAGGGTGGCTCTGAAAGGCTAGCAAGGAGACCTCTGCTTGCCCTCTACCCCTCTTCTCCCACAAGCTAGAGTGGAGGTGTCACCTGGTGAGAAGCCCACCCCTGTCCCACTCTAAGCCCCGGAGCCTGGCCTCAGAGATGTTACCTGGTCTAACCCACAGAGCTTCTGTGTCTGCTCAAGGCACTGACTCCATCTGCAGCAGGGCCAGGAGAAGTATAACCCCAGGGGGTGTTCTCAAGAACAGTGGAGTTTGTGCTGAGAGGGTGACTGGAGAGACATTCGTGATTTTAAGGAAGAGACAGCCCAGACTACAGCTGGCTAGCTTGCAGGAGGGAACCAGGAAATAAGGCAGCTGGCAGGAGCCCTCCTAGGGTCAGAATATCAAACATGACCTCAGAAACTTTTCCTTTAAAGGAGCCAGAATTTGATTGGATTAGCTTGTGAAGCAATGTATGCCCTAGGGCATTGCTGAAAACAAGTGAGCAGTCAGCCAGCAAGGCATTAGTGCAGTTTAACAGCTCTGTGTGGACAAGAAAAGCAGGGAAAGGCCCCCACCAGCACCTCTGCCCCCCAGGTGATTGCATACCCAGAGCGGTGCTGGCTCTCTCTCTAAGGAGCCTTATCAGAGGCTTGTGTTGCCTATGTGTGTATATGTGTGTGTGTATGTGTGTGTGAGAGAGAGAGAGAGAAGAGAGAGAGAGAGAGAGAGAATAGGCATCACTAAAATAGTCCAGCCAGTAATAGAACAAGAACAAATAAACAAACAAATACGATAACAAGCCCTGGGCAGAGGGAGGATCAGTATAGAGTTACTATATTATCTGAAATATCCAATTTCCAACAAAAAAATATGAGGCATGGAGAAAAACAGGAAAGTATAACCCATATCCTGGGGGTGGGGAAGAGAAGAGAAAGCAAAAAGTATGAAGGTAATGGAAACTACTTGAAGAATAATCAGATGTCAGATTTAGCAAGATATTTCAAAGTCTCTATAAATATGTTCACAGAACTACGGAAACCACAATTGAAGAAATAAAAGAAGGTGTGACAATGTTGCATCACATGCAGGGTATCAATAAAGAAAGAAAAATTGTGGAAAAGAACCAGGTGGAAATTATGCAAGTGAAATGGACAAAAAAAAACTAGGCTAGGGGCTCAACACTACATATGAGCCAGCAGGAGGAAGAATTAGCAAACTCAAAATAGGCTGATAGAGATTTTACAAACTGAAGGAACACAGAGAAAAAAAGAATAAAGAAAAATGAACAGAGCCTCAAAGAAAAGTGAAGTATCATTAAGCACACTGACACACTTATAAAGGACTAGAAGGAGAGAAAAGAGAAGAAAAAAAGATTCAAATTAATAATGGCTAAAACTCTCCCAATTTCTTGAAAAACAATAACCAATTATCTACACACCTAGAAAGCTCAATGAATTCCAAATCTGATAAACTCAGAAACCCACAAATAGACATAGCATAGTAAAAATGCTAAATGTGAAAGAAGAAAATCTTGAAAGAGAAAAGCACTGCATATCCCAGGGAAGCCCAACAAGTTAACAGCTGACTTCTCATCAGGAGCAATGGAGGCCAGAAGGCAGTAGAATAATGTATTCTAAGTGCTTGAAGGAAGACGAAACTGTCGACAAAATTCTACTCCTAGCAAAAGTATATTCAAAAATAAAGGGGAAATAAAGCCCTTTCCCGTGGCAAAAACTGAGATACTTGTTGCTACCAGAGACATTTAATGAAAAATGCTAAAGAAAGTTCTTTAGGCAGAATACTATAATTCTAATCCACATGAGTAAAGACCACTGTTAAAAGTAATTGTATAATTGTAAAACACACTATGAATGAATATTTTTCTCCTTTCTTGGCTCACCTAAAAAGCAGTTGCTTAAAATGATTTTATAATATATTAGGTATACCATGTGTTGTTGGACCTATAACATATAGAAATATAATACAACTGTAACATATTTGCCAACAACTGCACAAAGGAAATGAGTGGGATCAGAGCTATAATTGCTAAGGAAATGATGATGGCAAAGTGATAATTATAAGAATGTGTGTTTGGGTTTGTAATACAATAGATGTAATATGTAAAACAACACCATAAAAGAAGTAGAAAGAGAGCAGAGCTATATAGGAATAACAGTCCTATATAACACTGGAATTAAGCTAGCACAAATTTGAAGCTACTCTGACAAGTTAAGATGTATATGGTAAGCCCTAGAGTAACCACTAAAAAGTAACTAAAAAAAAAATAGAGTGACCACTTAACATTGATTAGGATGGCTATTCTCAAACAAGACAAACAAACAAACAAACAAAAAACAACAAAAGGAAAAACAAACCCCAAACAACAGCAACTATTGACAAAGATGTGGAGAAATTAAGAGCCTCTGGTCATTGCTGGTGGAAACGTAAAATGATGCAACTACTATGCAAAATGGCATGGCAATTTCTCAACACTTTAAACAGTTCTACTTCTCTGTATATGTCCAAAAGATGTGCATGCAGGGATTTAAACTGATATTCGTATACCCATGCTTATCGCAGCATTCATAATAGCCAAAAGGTGGAAGCAACTCAAGTGTCTGCTGATGGATGAATGGATAAACTAATTGTGATGGATACTTACAATGGAACAGTATTCAGAGTGGTTGAAATGGTAAATTTTATGTTGTGTTTATTTTACCATAATAAAAAAAATAAGTACAGGGGAAAAGATAAAAAGAAAACATGCCAGTCTTACTCCCAGTCAACCATTCTTGCTGAGAGAATTGAGTATTGGTTCCTATCAGCCCTTTAGAATAAACACCTAAGAGAATTATCTTATTCTTTAGGTGTCACTTTATACAATTAATCTCATGAAGTGAATCTTTCTTTTCCCCCTCAGCCCCCAACTTCCTATTGTTACCCCCCACTCCTGTTTCCTTAGTATCTGAGTTTTAAGTACTCCGTCTGCCTCCCCTAAACACCAAGGACAGTATTTGATAATAACACTAGTTACTTAAGGCACTTTTGGTTGAGCAGCCACAGGAGAATCAGCAGACTCCTTGGATCTGCTGTTAGCAATCTCATGTCTACAGAAACACTATATTAAGCCTTAAATTCTGGTTGTTTTCCCAGTGTTATAAAAAATGAAAACTGGAACAAATAATCCTAGTAATAGTAATAAGTAATCCTAGTAATTCTACCTAAGGATAAGGTAAGCAACCTAGACTGGGGCCATATAGAGAGAATACTATTTAAAATCATAAATAAGAGACATAGCCTGATATAGTAGAAAAAGCAACAGATTTGAAATCATAAAGAAAAAAATAGAGTGAAAATAATCATCAATGAAGTTAAAATTATACATTAGAAAAATATTTACTGAGGGGTGCCTGAGTGGCTTAGTCAGTTAAGCATCTGATTTTGGCTCAGGTCATGATCTTGGGGTCTTGGGATCAAGTCCTGTGTCAGGCTGAGGAGCCTGAGGAGACTCCTCACTCCTCAGTGAGGAGTCTGCTTTTCCCTTTCTCTCTGCCCCTCCTCTCCATTCATGCTCTCTAATAAATAAATAAAATCTTAAAAAAAGAGAAAATATTCACTCAATATCAAAGAGTATAGAAAAAGAGACATAGACAAAAAAGACATGAGAGCCATGAAAATAAAGGAAAATGGCAGGCATAAATCCAATTATATGAATAATTACATTAAATGTAAATGGATTAAACAATCCAACCAAAAGGCAGAGATTGTTAGAGTAGACCAAAAAAGAAAAACCCAACAAAACATGACCCAACTATTCATTGTCTAAAGAGGACACACTTTAGATTCAGATACAAATAGGGTTTTTTTTTTATTATTTTTTAAAAAGATTTTTATTTATTTATTTATTTATTCATTAGAGACACAGACAGAGAGAGAGGCAGAGACACAGGCAGAGGGAGAAGCAGGCTCCATGTAGGGAGCCCGATGTGGGACTCGATCCCGGGTCTCCAGGATCACTCCCTGGGCTGAAGGCAGGTGCTAAACTGCTGAGCCACCCAGGGATCCCTACAAATAGGTTTAAAGTGAAACACTGAAAAAGATGTGTCGGGCAAACAGCCACTATGGGAAAGTAAAAGAGACTATAATAGTATCAGATAAGATATACTTTAAAACAACACCACAATATTCCTTAAAATAAAAAGGGACATATTATAATGATGAAAATGTCAATCCATTAGAAAGCTATAACTAATACAAAGACATATACACCTAACAACAGAGTACCAAACTGCATGAAGCAAAAATTGACAGAATTGAAGACAAAATTGGAAAATTCAACAATAATAGTTAGAAATGTCAATATCTGAACTTCGAGAATGGATAGATCAGTGGGACAGAAGATCAACGAGGAAATAGAAGAATAACTGTATGAACCAACTAGATCTAACCAATATATATAGAACACTCCATCTAATGGCAGCAGGTCTTCTCAAAGGTACTTGGGACATCCTGCAGGATAGGCCATACGCCAGGCCATAAAACAACATCAGTAAGTTCAAAAGAATAAAAATGATGGAAAGTATTTTCTCTGGCCATGATGGAATAAAATTAGAAGTTAATAACATGGAGAAATTTGGAAAACCCACAAATATGAGAAAAGTGAACATTTTCCCGAACAACCAAGAAGTCAAAGAAGAAATGCAAGGGAAATCATAAAATACTTCCAGATGAATGAAAATAAAGACACAACATGTCAAAACTTATGAGTGCAGCTAATGCAGTGCTTGGAGGGAAATTTATAGCTGCAAATGTCTGATCAATAAAGCAAAAAGGTCTCAGATCAATAACCTAAGCTCCCATCTTAAGACACAGGAAAAGGAAGAGCCAATTGTGCTTGAAGAAGGAGGGAATCACAAGGATTCAAGTGGAGATGACTAAAATGGAGAACAGAAAGACAAAACAGGAAATTAGTGAAGTCAAATACTGGAACACAAAGGTTCCTACCAGTATTATTCACAATAGCCAAAAGATGGAAATAACCCAATGTCCCTCAGTTGATGAATGGACAGACAAAAAATGGCATATCCATAAAATGGGGAATTACTTATTCATAAAAGGAATGAAGTACTGACACCTGCTACAGCATGGAAAACATGATGCTCAGTGAAAGAAGCCAGACCTAAAAGACACACGATGACATCCCATTCACACGAAAGTCCAGGATAGGAAAACCTATAGAGACAAAGCCAATTCCTGGTTGTTTAGGGATATGAGAGCAAGAGGGGTGAGGGAGGGGGGGCATGATATGGCACTAAAGAGCATGAGGTTTCTTTTTGAAATAATGAAAATGTTCTAAAATCGACTATGGTGATGGCTGCACATGCTCATGCATATGGTGAAACCCATGGAGTTCTGTGTTTCTAACGGGTGAATTGTATCTCAATAAAGCTGTTTCCAAAAAAGATAGCCCCACTTAGGGGCTCCTGACATCAGCACATGCACAGTATGTGTATGTACACAGTAGCTTTTTGAGATAACATCATATAGGGGGAGAAAATTAAAATGCCATTTATTACCCAATATATTATATAGATTGGGGACTGGAAAAAATTAGTCAGATTTAAATTTAAATTATCTTTTGCTACAGCTTACATGGTACATCCTATAGAGTTTTAAGGATTTTATTTATTTATTTGAGAGAGAGAGAGAGAGACTCTCAAGCAGGCACAGCCCTGAGTGTGGAGCCCTACACGGAGCTCGATACAGGGCTCGATCTCATGACCTTGAGATCATGACATGAGCCAAAATCGAGAGTGGGACGCTCAACCAACTGAGCCACCCACCCAGGCACCCCATGTCCTGTGCCGTTTTATGCCTGGTTTTAGAAGGATCGTTCTTGGAGTCCAATTGTGCTTGGAATGAAATCCCATCTTCCGAGGCATATTTAGCAAGTTTACCATCACAGGAAGTGTTTTATCATCAGTGTATCTTTGTTTTCAAAATAACATTTAGATCATTCAACTTGCTAGTGTCCCTGTACCCCTACGAGAACCCCTGAGGAAAAAGTTAGTGTTTTGTATTCATATGAGTCTTTCCCTTAGATAGAGGATGAGGTTACTGGGCCGATGATTTTACAGGGAGATACCAGTGAACGAAAGTGACACAATCTGACGTGTTTATTGACGCAACGTGGTTGGCAGCGCTGGCTGGGAAACTGTAGGCTATTCGACCCATTTTGTGAGACACTGGTATTGGGTCAGTGTGATAGCCGGAGGACAGGGACAGAGGTCCCATTTGTGGGACTGAATTCTTTTGTGCCTCACGGGTTAGAGTTACACAGTCAAATGCCCTGCGTATGTGGAATAAGCAGATTGTTAGCCTCCGCCTGTTGCAGGCAGACGGAAGGAGGGGTATTTGGTTCAGACGCCAGTCCTGACTTCAGAAGCTTAGGTACAGGGAAGCCGCCTCAGTCTTGGGTGGCTCCATGCTTTCTGCCGGTGTGTCTCCTTTGTCCTCTGACTGTGCGCAGACCCAGAAAGCCAACAACACAATGAGTCCCTGTCACTGGTCTTTGCACTTTTTCAGGAGACTTCTGGGAATGCAGGCCCCTGGGCAGCTCTGTACCGGTTCAAGCTCGGACTATGCAGTTTACGTTGGTTCTACAAAAGCGCTTATGTTGAATTTCTAGCATGTTCGGATCCTGTGCTTGGTAGCAGGGGTACAGAAGCAAGTAAGGTAGCTTCCACCCTCAGGAAGTCACAGTCTGGAGAAGGGGAGGAGGGGGGACATGAATAGTCGCAGAGCACTGCAGATGCAGGAACAAAGGCTCTAGTTGTCGGGAGGGGAGAATGATCTACTCTTCCTGGTGTGTGTGCACGAGTGTGTGCATGTGGCTTCATGTGGGCGTGTGTGCGGGCATGCACCTGGACGTGTGTGTGGCGTGGGCTCTGGGAAGACTTCGTGGACTTAAGGTGGGTTTTGAAGAACAACTGCCAGAGCAACTCCAAGAGGGAGATTCTGCGGGATGAGGGTCCTCACGTGCCAAACAGAAGGTGCTGCACAGGGAGCAGGGAGCCCTGTGGCCCCGGGGCCTGGAGCTTAAGTGCCCGGGGCAGAGGAGGGGTGGGGAGGATGCTGCTGGGAGCACACAGGGCAGGCTCAGCCGTGTGAGGCCTGTACGGGTAGTTTCCCTCCAGTGGCACAGTAGTTGAGCCCCTGATGGGGGTGGGGGGGAGCTGCCTCAGGGCCGGGGGCAGGGTTGGGTGAATCCAGAACGCTCCCTGAGGTGAAGTCGGCTTTGGGATAAGATCCGCGTGCAACTGAGTGCAAAGGAAAACCATGCAAAGCAGAAAACAGGTACATTTTTAAAATGCAATTTTCCATAAACACCCTGCCCTTTCCCCGTTTCCTTGTGACAGTGACCACGTTTCACTTACACTGAAGTCAGACCATGTTCCCTGGGTGCTGACGTCAATGGGCTTTCTGCCTGAGTAAGGGCCTCACAGCCGACCCTAAGGGACTGATGCTAATCTCCGGCACGTGGGCCTGCAGCAGCCCCGCACAACCTGGCGGCTGGCGCCCCGCGCGGAAGTGCCAGCGAGCTGCCCTTCTCGGGACGCAGGTGCACAGAGCCTGGCGAAGAAGAGGGGCATTTTCGGTAACATTTCAGAAATCCATTGGTGTGTCAAGACACGGAGCTCAGAGCCACTAATTCTCCGTGGGAGAGTGACAGCGTGTGGCACGCTTGTGAATGTGCTAAGCTGACAAGCATTACAAAATCCAAAGGAGTGAAAAGCAGAACAAGACAAAGGCACTCGTCAGTCATGCGCTGCGTAACCGGAGCTGGCAGCCCGCCTCTCTCCCTCCAGACAGCTGCGGTTTCCACGTCAGCCGGGAAGGAGCACCGCCGCTCTGGGGGGAGGAGCATGGCTACTCTGGGGAGAGGAGCACGGCAGCTCTGGGCTGAGGAGCACCATTGCTCCAGGGGAGGAACATGGCTACTCTGGGGAGGAGCACCACTGCTCTGGAGGGAGGAGCACCGCAGCTCTTGGGGGAGGAGGACTGTTGCTCCAGGGGAGGAGCATGGCTGCTCTGGGCTGAGGAGCACCATTGCTCCAGGGGAGGAGCATGGCTATTCTGGGGTGGAGCACTGCAGCTCTGGGGGGAGGAGCACTGTAGCTCTAGGGAGGAGCACCACGATTCTGGAGATGGAACACCACCTCTCCAGGGGTGGAGCACTTCCTCTCCCAGAAAGGAGCACTGCCTCAGGGAAAGGAGCACGGCTGCTTCAAGGGAGGAGCACAGCCAATCTGGGGAAGGAGTACCGCTCTCTGGGGGAGGAGCACCGCTGCTCTGGGGAAGGAGGACTGCCTCTCCAGAGGAGAAGCACCACCTCTCCCAGGAAGATGCTCCGCCTCTCTAGGGGAGGAGCATGGCCCCTCCAAAGAAGGAGCATCGCTGCTCTAGGAGAGGAGCATCACCACTCCGGCTCACTACAGCAATGCACTCTCTCTCATCTAATCTGCACTGGAACCCTGTGAACACAGGCACTCTGATAGTCTTACTACACAAGATCTAACGCCCAGGACCAGGACTTGCTCTGGGAAAGGTCAGACAGTGAAAATAAGCAGGTCGATGATAATCCGCTGCAATAATCCTTGGTACCCCGCACACGCTCGGAGGCCCCCTGCTCTTCAATCTGCCCACCCAACCTGAAACACTTCAGACAAATAGTCGGGGTCTTTTAGAAGTCAAGTGCCCGTCCTGCACTTATAAAACACCAGCTCGCTCTGGAGAGGGGAAGACCGTGTTGTGCCTTAAAGGCCGGGCTCTCGGGGTTGTTTGCCTCCTTGCAAATAATTATTCCTAATCAGACAAAACTGTAACCTCTCCCTGAGTGTGACAGTGTAACTCAGACTCTGCAGTCACGTCATCCTACACCTGGTGTGGGGTCCGGGATGACAGGGCCACGCTCCTTTCTTGGAGCTACCTCGTGGCAGGGGTTCTGCATCAGGAGTGCGGGGCTGGGGCTACCATGGCCTCTGCTTGGTGTGGGCCAGCGGGGCCAAAGCATGTGTGTCAGCGCGCCAGGTCCGAGAGCCGTACAAAGGCCTATGTGTGTAAAACAATAAGAAGAACACAGGGGTGGCACGCACCCAGGCAGCCTCTGGTCATGTATTTGCTGCTCATTTACTGTTTCCCCTTCATGAGTTCCAGAGAAAGACGACGAATAGGAGAGATGGTTTATGAGCTGCAAGCTTTCACAGATGAGTTCCAGAGTTCTTGCAGACAAGGAGCTAAAGCAACACGGATGCTGCTCTGATGCTCTTTTGGGAACACAGATATGAAATATTACATTTTTTGAACGCTCAGAAAGCAACTTGCTGTTACTCCAAAGATCATGCTGTACCTTGCTCTTTGCTCTGTAAATCTTGGGCTGAAGCCAAAAGCAATAAAATGTGACTTGACCTTCCTCGGGACCTCCTACCTCCCTCTGTGACTCCTGACCACCACCCCTTCCAGCAACTGCCCCTCACTCCCTCTGGTGCCCTCTCCCCGACCCTCGCTCAGGGCCAGGGGATGGCGTGGGGGTTGAGAAGCCAGCTAGGGCCCATCCAGCCTACTTCTCCTTGCTTTCAAATCCCTTGAAGGCACCTGGGTGGCTCAGTCAGCTGAGCGTCTGCCTTCGGCTCAGGTCATGATCCCAGGGTCCTGAGATCGCGTCCTGCATTGGGCTCCCTGTTCAGCGGGAAGCCTGCTTCTCCGTCTCCCTCTGCTCCTCACCACTGCTCTTGCTCTCTCGTTCTCTCTCAAGATAAATAAATAAAATTTAAAAAAAACTTTCTTGAGGTTCTCTAAGAAGGAGTGAAGGTGGCTAGTCCCACAGCAGTGAGGATGTGACTTCTCACGCCACAGAATCAGATCACCCAGAATGGATGGAGCCATCAGCTACAGAAGTAGTCAAGTCACCTAAAACACAGCTTCTAGCACTTTCTCTTACACGAACCCAAACATACTCTTCACACGCACATCAAGGAGGGAGTAGAGTCGGCTGTGGCAGTGTCACACACAACAATATGTTGTCCCTAACAGAGAAATTCCCTATATGCTTGGGAACGGACTCAAGTCCGCAGGCTCTGGGCCAGCAAACTCTGTGGGTGTTGTTGGCTGTGGTCCTCGAGCAACACCCACCGCCAAATGAGCAGACGCACACAATGACAACAGCTTTGGAGGGACCTGCTTTGCTCCTTCAGAGAAAGAGGGAGCAGCCTGGTGACCAGCAGAGAAAGGGAGGGACCCCAGGGCACCCGCCTCAGTTGTAGACCAGCCGCCACCACCATCACCCGGTCCAAAAAGGGAGTGTGTGTGCAGCAAAGGTAACTTCGGGGAAAGCCAGCACCAAAAACAATGGGGATGGAAACTTCCTGCAACTTTGGCTTTCTTTGAATGGGGTCCTTTCCAAGAAGAGTCCCTATGCAGAGTTTACACGCGGCGTAAACTTTTTGTCACAACCGAAAGCCCTCAGAGGCATCCGTGTCCTCACCATCACACCTGCAAATTCGCCGATCGTTGAATCGATGTGATTTGATCAACAGCAAAAAACCTGTTGATTGGGTTTTATGAACAGGTTTCGCAGAGGAGGAAATACTCCCCGTGTTCAGTCTCTACGAGAAGAGTCAGAGGTCAAATAAATACACAAAGACGTCCGAAGCCGGGCAGATACACAGAAAGAGCTTTCCCGTGCTGGGCCCGACGGCCCAGGGCAAGGAGAGGAAGAGGTACACCGCAGGGGCGACACCGGCCACCCCGTTGCTGCTGCTGGAAGTCCGCAGCCACATCCACGATTACGGTCACGGTCACGGTCACGGTCACGGTCACGGTCACGCTCATGGTGTACACCCGCCGGCCCCTTGCGCTCCGGGTCAACCTGGTTCTGTCTCTGCCCAGTTCTGTCTCTGCCAGTTAAATCCCCTCCTTTTAAAGGACATGCCCTTTTCACTGCGGACCCCTCTGTCCTTGTGGCCATGTCTCAAAGGGCAGACCTCCTTCTCCTGGCAGGTGGCTCCCCTCTCCCCGCCCCCAGCGCCACCGTTTCCACGGTGACGACCTCCCACCGCAGTAGGACATCAGGGCCACCCACCACCTGCCAGATCCCAGGTGGCCGCTCCAGCCCCAGCACGGTGCCCATGGGGATGGGATGGGGGGATTCTTATAAAGCTTTCGGAGACAAAAACTTTTAAGCCAGGGATGCCATCTTAGACTTTGTGATGTTCCCCCAAAGCATGTAGCATGGCATAGGTCTTCAAAAATACTCCTTGCAGTGGCAGGACAAATTCCACGCATTCAGGGGACTGCTCAAACAACGCCATGTAACATAATTGTGTTATATGAAATATAATCTACAGTCACTGGACCTTTAGCTGGAAAAGTATTCACAAACAGTTTCTGGTAGTAATTCTTCTGAAATAGAAGATGGCTCTCATCCTTTAGGAAATAATCTTTTTTAAAAATTTGTTTTTATTGAAGTTCGATTTGCCACCATATAGTATTATACCCAGTGCTCATCCGATCAAGCGCCCTTCTTAGTGCCATTGCCCAGTTACCCCAAGGAAATAGATCATTTTGATGAAAGGCAAGATATGGAGTCTATTTTTTAAAAGATTCCCTGATGGCACACTTGGGCGGCTCAGTAGTTGAGCATCTGCCTTTGCTCAGGGCATGATCCTCGGATCGAGTCCCTCATTGAGCTCCCTGCGAGAACCCTGCTTCTCCCTCTGCCTGCGTCTCTGCCTCTCTTGGTGTCTCTCATGAATAATTAAATAAAATCTTTTTTTTAAAAAAAGATTCCCTGACTTTAAAAGTATACCAATTGTCTGTGTACTATTAATATAATAACTAAAGCAATCATTTGCTGAATGGTGAAGGCTTCATTTTAAGATTGCAGAGTTTAGTTATGTGGCTTTGAACTGAGATTGCTTATGGTAACACAGGTGTGACGCACGGATAGGGCCACGCCCCTCCAAGAACTTAGAGATGAAGGGGGTGTTCCTGGTACAGAACTCTCATAACATCAGTGATGGAAACACATCCCAGGACAATTCAGAGAGGGGGCTGACGTGGATGGTGTAGTGGTTTACGAAAAGCATATTTTAGTAATGTGTGGCTCTGCAGAGAGGGAAAGAGATAAAGTGTGAGAAGCAAAAGCATTTCTATCACTAGGAAAATGTTCTTAATCGGGCAGCAAGAGTATCTCAATGATGTGAGCTGTTGTCTGCATAACACACCCTTTAAACATTTATTTCCGTTTGGCTCCATTTCATTTCGTGTTCCTTAAGAACCTTCTGATAACAGTGTGGGCTTCTGAGATGTCTCAATACCAGAAAAGAGTTTTCTGTGGATCCCAGGCTGGAGCATTCTGGCTCTTAGGGCTTATTGCCACCATAAGTCAATAAATCAGTGTTCTAATACTTACTTAAGGTAATAGTCTGATGTTATGTAGGGTAATTGATAAAGCATAGTTTCTGATCCCACTCAGCTAAATACAGGGACTGAGGGGATCCAGGGGTGGCTCAGGGGTTTGGCGCCTGCCTTTGGCCCAGGGCACAATCCTGGAGTCCCGGGATCAAGTCCCACGTCAGGCTCCCGACATGGAGCCTGCTTCTCCCTCCTCTTGTGTCTCTACCTCTCTTTCTCTCTGTGTCTATCATAAATAAATAAATAAATAAATAAATCTTAAAAAAAAATATGTAGGGATTGAGCCAGAGTCAAAGTCACTGTTCCATCCCCTATATCCTGCCTCTCATCCTCATGATTCTCTATGGCCTCAGTGTTAACATTCCTCCCCATGAAAGCTTCACACTATGATTAACTGGATGCATTTTGCTAGGAGCTTCCTGGCAGCCAAGACAAAAAGGGAAATCTTGGGGGGTAATTAATTCTCATCACCTAATAACAGAATCCTTTGGGATCTAGCATTAGGAGATATTAAAGTCCTATCTTCATTTATCATCTAAGGAGAAAAAGACTTGTGAATAACACTTCTACATTGTTTCATTCGAGGGAAAGCAGATTTTTTCACATGAGTTTTTATAAGATGACACATTCTTCTTAGGCTTAACCCCAGGACTATCCCTATCAGAGTAAGTGCTTTAGAATTTACTTAAGTCTTTGAAAAATGTTAACCATGTAATTCTTTCTAGGGATGTTAGCCTACAGAAGTTGTGATCTGAAAGTTGGTTGTTTAAAGCACATAAAATATTTCTCCATGGACACAGGAGTCTTAAAATTATGGGAATTCCTGGGGGAAGTCTGGAAGGTCCTATCTGATCCTGAATGTACTGAAGTGGTGCTGATGGTAACCATGATCAAACGCTGTGTTTCAGTTCCTGGACCTTGAGCCAGGAGGTTCCAGGTGGCTGCTCCTGCCAGCCCTGCCCTGGTCCTGCTCCCACATGGGGCTGGCACGGACCCCTCCTCTCTACTCAGAACTAAGTCTCCGGGTGCTCCAGACCCTAGTCAGCACCTCCCTCCGCGCCCCAGCTCACAGAGGTCCCAAGAGTACTGAACTGGGACCCAAAGGTCTTCTGTGGTGTGGGAAGCTAGCTTCTTGAGCCTCAGAATTCACACCTCTAGGTGCTAATAGGGCCACTGCTCCAGGAAGCGGTAGAGGGTGGACAGCCCCTCTGTAAACTACCAAACAGTCTTAGTGTCAAGGGAATCCTGTTCAGAGCCACCAAGAATTGAATCACAAATAAAATTTTGAGACGTAAGTCTTGGCGTTGCCTCTACTGTATTTTTACTGTTTTCTTCCCCCCCCTCCCTTTTTTTCCCCTCCTACTTGAAATCCTGGTTAGTAGAGGTCAGTTTGCTGCTCATCCCTTCTGTGCTCATGGGTGACCTGTGTTTAGTGTTTCCTAATTCTTCCAACACATGGTCTTGCTTTCACCATGTTTCTGTGACAGAGCATTCAGGACTTCAGTCCAACTCTTGTAGGTCTACTTTGGTCCCTTCTCCCACAAACACCTCCTCCTTGGCCATGCTCATCTCTCTTTAAAAATACCCTTTCCCTTAGGATGCGGAGCAGGGCTGCCCCCTGGAACATGTTGGAGGAGATCATCTACTTCTGTTCTCTCCCAGATGTAGCCACTCACCACATGTGGCCACCCAGTAACGTAAGGACATTTGCGCTGATTTCCACGTCGGAATGAAATTTGACATTGGAATCGAATTGTGTGCGTGCGCACGTTTGTGTGCACACATGTGTGTGCATGTGTGTGCTAGTGTGCATGTATGTGTACATGTGTGTCTGTGTGCCTGCAGCTTCCTGGAATCTTCCTCCCTTTAAGGCATCTGGACAGGAGGGAATGAGCAGCCTTTCTCTATGATCACGGCCAAACAGAAGGGTCCTGGTCTTGCTCCTGTTCCTGCCACAGAGAGGAGACAATCTCCCCCTGGCTGAAAGATGTCACCACTTGCTGCCGGTAGGGTTGTGCCAATCTGCCCTGCCCCATGTTAGCAAACAAAAACCAGACAAACCTCTTGACCCCCACCTCCCCTGTCAGCTATCACCCACTTCTCTGTTCTTTAAAATGAAGCTCCTCCTTCCCTCTGCCCTGGGGCCTCTGTGACTCTCTCCAGAAGAGCTCCTGTCTTAGTCCTCAGTCCCCGAGGGATCCAAGCCCCCAAGTCCTGCCACCAGCTCCCCCCTGGGTGTTTGCCAGCTGTTCACTATCTCCTTGGTTTTTGGGCCACCTTGCACCCAGCCTTCCTCCCCATCTCAGCCCATGTGGGTAGCATCTGGCTCCCCGAATGAGCCCGTTTCTCAGGGATCCCCTGGCAGTGCTCTCTAGGGGGTCTCAAGTGCCACATCGCCTGGGAGTCCCAAACGTGTCTGCGGCCGCACGTGTCGCTGGGGAACCGCGACCAAGCAGTCCACCGTGTCCCCAATGGCTTTGGGGCGCTACAAGGCTCCTCACTCCCAGCCCGTCCAAAGCACAGCCTCCAGTTTCTCCCGCAGCTCAGACCACATTCTCCCTGCCCTGTGCATCAGGACACACGGACCCAGGACCAAAAACCAAACCAGAATAGGACAGTCAACCAGGAATATTCCTTCTGACTCTCTCCTTATACTTCCCTTCAATCTACCAGCTTGTGTCTTCAATATGGGAGCCCCCCCTTCCCCGTCCCAAGGTGCGGCCCTGCCCCTCAAGCCCTCGTTCTGCCTCCATCCAGGCCCTGCCTCCCCACCTGCTCTCGGGGAGCATCCTTCACCTGACGCCCAGCCGTTTTCCAAACCACAACGTGGATCACATCACTCCTTTGCTGCAAATTCTCTGCCGCTTTCCCAACACATGGGGCCCCAAACCCACGGCCTCCCACGGCCTCTGATCTTGCTCCTGTGTCCCCCCGGGCCCTCTTCTCCCCGACGTGCCTGCCCTGTCCTGCGCTCGGCCTCCCGGCCTTGGCTCTGCGCTGAACACACTAACTCGGACCTGCCTCCAGGCGCCGGGGAGGCCCGAGGCTGCTCTTCCCCCCGATTCTCCCGGGAGGGCCACACGGGAGGCCTCCGCGGTGCTCCAAGGGCATCTGGTCCCTGCGGGCTTCACTCCTCCCCTCACCCTGCCTCGGGGTCTTCGCCCCCCGAAACCACAGTATTTGCTCCCTTACTCTCCATTCCCCAGCTCGAACGGGAGCCCGCGGAGATGGACCCCCGCCACCCAGAACCAAACTTGCACCTGGCGGGAGCCACGAAGATGTACAGAAGGAATGGACACGGCCTCTCGAGCAACCCTCGGAGCTGAATGGACTTCTCTGCCGGCCTGAGGATGCAAAGTCCTTTTGGTTTTGTGAATATACAAAAACGGAACATCTGAGAAGTTGTGAGGGTTCCTTGCTATAAACAAGCCTAAAGACACCCCCGGTCCCTTCTGGAGACGGCCACCACCATCTCTGCCTTAGAAACACGGAAAAGCACATCTGTTTTGTGTTGAAGGAGTGTTGCTGCCACCGTTCTAATAGCCCCATTTCATGAAAAATTTCAAGTAAGTTAGGAACTTCTTGCTGGGTGTTTTGTTTCGCCATAAAAACCACCAGATAAAAGTAACGTAAATGATTTTTTTTTTTCGTAAATGATTTTTGTGTTGAAAATGCCAGTGCTTGATCGTGATTAGGGACGTCACTTTCGATGTAATATTAAAGTACTAATGTGGCAGCGGGATTCATCAAGAAGGTGCTTGACTTAACTTCAAAAAGTAAAAGGGATAAAAAGCATGTTTATCAGAAAAAAAAAATCCTGAGAAACAAACAAAAATAAATAAGAAGGAGAAAAGCCATGCAGGTGTTTTTGAAAACTCATGTAAGCCTGTCATTCCTGAACTCCATCCTGATGTGAGAACCCCCATATCTTTCCCAATCCTGGGCAGTTCTCCTGGGCTGTAGGAGACCCCCCAACGCAGGTGGAGGAGCAGATGCTGGGAAGGGCAGGAAGAGCCCTGGAGGGGGGTGTGGAGCGTCCCAGGAGGGGCTCCTTTGTACCTGCTGCCTTGCAGGACTCCACGCTGCCTTCCGCTGGCTCATTGCTCATTGGCTCCCAGGTGTCCCCACTGCTTCTCACGGTCAGCAACGCCGGTCCTCTGCTCCCACTTCTGAGTGTGAAAGGACAGCAGCTGGCTGGAAGGGACAGCAGGACATGGTATTAATGTCGATCACCCCTAAAATGCATTAGGCTCCCCCTGGAAGGCTCCAGTAACAGACAAGTCGTGTGCCAAATTGGCTTGGTGTGACCAGGGCCTCAGCAAATGCCATCATCGCGGTTCACAAGGTTTGAGAAGCACTTTTGTAGCTTCCTACCCTCTGGGGATCAACCTGGCAGGAAAGCCATGAAGAAGCAGATCCAGAGTGTCCTCTGCACCACGTTTTGGGAAACCGAACCTTCCTGGTCGACCTCCCGCCTGCCTCCCAGGCACCTAGGATGTGAATTCACGCGAGCAAGGCTGATCTCACTGTGGGGGAACAGCTGAGAGAATCTTCCCAGTTATTTCCCATAAATCAGGAGCATTCTTGTTCCCAGAGGGAGAAACCACAGCATGCTGAGGTTTCCCAGTAGTGACCAGAAGAAAAAAAAAATCTTCGGGGATTATAGAGGTTTAGCTGAGAAACACATGAAGGGGATAGGTGGGGCTGAGCCAGCCCCTTCTCACCAAGGTCACAGCAGGTTGCTCTCCTTAAGGAGGATGAGGAGACTGGGGACCACTGAACACCCAGGGCAGAGGAGCCAGGGGACGTGCTCGGGAGGCTACAGCAGGGACTCCAGACAGAACAGAGGGCGGCTGAAAGATCAGGCCAGGACACAAAGAGCATCGAAGCAAACGAGACTAGAACCACGGCACATGCTGGTGCTTTTAGATGTTCAATCCTGTCACCCCTGGGCCACTGACAGTAGGATGGAGGGGTGGGGGAGGTCTGGCCTCCCATGTGTGATCGTAGGGGTGCAGCCCTGAGCTGGTGTTTGAGGGCCCCGGTCACTGTCTGCACCTTTCTTGCACAACTAGCAGAAGCCAGAGGAGCTTACAGACGTCTGGAGCGAATGGTCACGCAACGATCGATTGTGAGTCCCATGTACAGATGTCAGAAGGCCTCATCCACAGGAGGATGACTTTTGATAGATAATAAATGTTTTGAATTGAAATGTCCCTTAACATCATGAAATATTTCCAGACAGCTTTACCAAGGTATAATTGACATGTCGGCTGTTGGCATTTAACCAGAGCACGTGGACAGATTCTGACATAGGCCAACGCACCCGTGAGACCGTCACCCGCACATTGTGAATAATTACAGTTGTATGGAAACAAAAGCACAAAAACAAAAGCGGAAGGAGTCTGATGCCTTGCGTCTGAGCCTTAGTTTCCATGCTCCCCCAACCCAGCACGAAACCACCTGCTTCGAGTGACCCTCACAATAGAGCAAAGCAGGCTCTAGGCGGAAGGACCCTCCGATTTCCTACTCGGGCAGCTCTGTGAGCCTGCAGCCTGCAGGACGGAGGCCATTGGCCTGGCTGCTGCATGGGGTGGGGTGAGGGGACCCCAGGGGGGCAGTTTGGGCAGGCAGAAGCTTGCTGCCCCCCAGCCCCCAGCCACCGCGCCTTTCGTACTGCCGTATGCTCTGACCCTAGCTGCGTCTAAAACACCAAGCCAGTTTCTTCCTACAATAAGGGGAATAGATAATGATCGAAATTCAACCACAAACACTGCAGATCAAGTAAATTAAAGGTCAGTGGGAGCCATAGCACCATGAAACCCAGGGCAGGTAGGGGGCAATCCCTCCCGACTCTGACCCATGGAGCCTTAATAGCTGTCAGGTATTGGGGTTCAGGCATTGACAGGCCTGTGGACAAACTGGGGGGAACAGGAATTGAATCACAAAGGGGATCTTTCAGGTCCTTGAGAGACATCCATTAACTCACACACTAATGAAATGGGAGTCTCTGTGACTAGCTGGACGCAGTCAGCATCTAAAGTTGGGGGGCAGTTATTGTGTATAAAACAATGTGTGTGTGTGTGTGTGTGTGTGTGCGTGTGAACAGGTGCTGCTCTGGGGCTCTGTGCCTCCCCCAGACAGGAATGTGCCAAGAAGAAGGTCCAAGACAAGATGTTCTTCCCACCACGCAGAGCTCTGCTCACATACAGACCGAGGACCGACAGCCCCCGAGCAGGATGGCAGGAGGCCTGGGGTGGCTCCTGGGGGAGGAGGCCTGGGGTGGCTCCTGGGGGAGGAGGCCTGGCAGCCCAGGAGGTGGAGTTGGGAGAGAAGGGACGGAGCCTCGGGGTGCATTGCAGTGCCCGTGGGGCCGGGAGCTGCCGCCGCCCCCTGTGAGGTCCCTATGCTCTGCCCTTGGTCAGACTCCAAGCTGGTGGGCCTTAGGGACAGAAGGATTACTGAAGTTCTTGAGATAAGGAACCATATTTTTATACAGATGAAAATCAGGATTTAAAAGTTTTAAGTAAGATTAAAAACATTCATCCTGGAACCACACACCGCTCTTGCACTCAAAATCAGACAACGGAGGCTGCATGTGCGTCAGATGAGCATCATCTAAATTTGAGCCAATGTTGTATCTAGACATTTTTTCCCCAAAATCAACCATTCAGCAGATTCCAGGAATGTTGTTTTTTGGGGCCACTGAAAAGGCCACGTTTCCCTGAAGGAGAAGGAACCTGTAGGAAAGTAACAGATTCCATGAGTGTGAAAGGGAGAAGCGGGGGAAGGAGGAGAGGTAGGAAGAGGACACACACACACGGGGACCCATGCACACACACACGTTTGCACGCATGCTTGCTCACACATAACACATACTAAGCCTCTTTCACTGTGTGGGGAGCTGGGTGGCCTGGGAGACCCATCAGACAAACCAAGGCCCCAGAAACCCGCCTGTCAGAGAGTGAGGGTTATGAAAGCCCCCTAAACAGTGGGGAGCCTCCTTCCTCTTGGCGGCTGCTCACTGTTTGGGAAGGTGCTGGGCTCAATCCTAATTTCCCAGCCCTCGATGTATTCCACCGAGGCCCCACACAGTTCCTGCAGCAAATGGCTTTCTCCCCGAGCCTTAGCCTTAGCCTTATTCTATTCTACCAGAGTGGACAGGTTTCGCTTTCTTCCGTACGGGGTGGTGGGGGGGGGGGACTGGGATTGAATGTAGCCTTAAGTGCAGGCTCATTTACCGAGGAAGTCCTCCCCCTTAGAGCCCGGACCGCAGGGCGGCATCACACGCTGAGGACAAATAATGAGAACAGAAGTCTCACAGAAAGGCCACTGAGTCATGCTCTCATCCAGGCTCGGGAGGCCCCGGCACGAGCCCTGCATCCCCGCCTGGGTTCTGTGCACCCAGAGTCAGGGAGTCCCTCTGACATCTGCCGCGGGGGTGTAAGTTTCCACAACCGTGAAATTCACGGATTACTTACAATTGACTCGGTTTGTGAAATTCACAGTAGGGATCGCTTCATATAGCAGCTCCTTCCTTTCCTTTTATTCCCTGAGTCTGCTCCTGCACATTGCGGGGCAAGGCGGAGAGGGTGCTTCAGGGTGGGACCGCAGCGCCCTGGACTCCCGGGGACCCGGGTTCTGAGGTTGAGTGAGCACCTGGCCTTTTAGGAGGAAGGTGGAGGCAATGCTATGGTTTTAACAAGCGGGTTTCAGATGATCAGGCCTGAAAATGAGCTCCTGGATTTGGAGACCAACACACTAGTGACCTGGGAGGACTGTGATACACGGAGGGGGTGAGCCTGTCCAAGAAGAGTGGACACGACGCCGCGACACTCGCAGGGAGGTGCAGGGCAGGGGACTCTGGATGGTGGCCCACGTGGAGTGTGTGCAGGAGGAGGGTCTCCTTAGGCTGGTGGAGCCCCAGCCGAGCTTTAATACTGGGGGTCGGAGCTGGGGGTGAAGGGGATTCACGTTCACGGACAAGACCGCTCAGGATTCGGAGCCTGGCCAGTGTGGGGCGACTGGAAGGGTTAGTGTGGTGAGCCGCGGGCCAGGATGGGAGAGGGCCTTCCCTTTGCAATTAGGAAAAACGAAGAGATGGGTGAAGACAAGAGAATGCTGTCCTGAAGAAAAGTAAGAGAGAGGAGGCGCTCAAGATGGTTTTGAATGTCTGGGCGGAAGGAAAATCAATGAACCAAAGTCTTTTTCATGACTATGCCTCATCTCAATGTTTTCTAGTTGTGGTAAATATACATAACATGGACCTTTTCAACCATTTAAAAGGGTTTGGTTCTACAGCGTTAAGCACGTTGGCCTCCTTGTGCAGACATCACCACCGTCCATCTCCAAAGTGCTTTTCGTCTTCCCTCACTGGACCTCTGTGCCCGTGACACACTGATGCCCTGTGTTCTCCTCCCCCAGCCTGTGGAAACCACCAGGCTACTAGCTGTTTCTACAGGTTTGCCTACTGCAGGGGTTTCGTGCGCATGGAATCCTGCAATGTCCCACTGTCCTTTTGGGACTGGCTTCTCTCACTTAACAAGATGTCCAGGGTGCCTCCCTGTTACAGCAAGCGCCAGAACCTCCTTCCTTTGCAAGGCTGAATAGTATTCCATCATGCGGAGAGACGACGGTTTCTGTACGCGTGTGTCAGTGGATTGTTGGGTTCCTCCCTCCTTTGGGGTTGTGAATAACGCTGCTGTGAACACGCTATCTCTTTAAACTCCCGCTTTCACGTCTTTTGCGTGTATATCCTGAAGTGGAATTGCCAGATCATATGATAATTCCATGTGTGATTTTTTTGAGGAGCTTCCACCTGTTTTCCACAGCTGCTGCACCACTTTACATGGCCATCAGCATGGCACAGTGTTCAAATTTTCCTACATCTCACCAACACTGATTATTTTCTCTTTTTTTTTAATGATAACTATCCCATTGGGTGTGAGGTGGAACCTCAGTGTGGTTTTACTTTGTGTTTCTGGAATGCTTGGTATCTGTTGAGCTTCCTTTCACAAGCTCATTGAACATGGGTCTGTCTTCTTTAGAGGGATGTCCAAGTCCTATGTCCACTTTTCAACTAGGTTGTTGGTGTTTTGTTGTTGAGATATAGGAGTTCTTTAGATAGTCTGGATATCGATCCCTTATCCGATACATGATTTGCAAATATTCTCTCCCATTCCATGAATTGCCTTTCACTCTGTTAATTGTGTCCTTTGATGCATACCTTTTTGTCAGTTTGATGAAGGCCAATGTATCTCTTCTTTCTTTTGTTGTGTGGTAGGTGTCATACCCAAGAAATTCTCATCAGATACAAGGTCATAAAGCTTTCCTTGGACATTTTCTCCTAGGAGCTTTATGGTTTTATTCTTACATTTAGGCTTTTGGTCACCTTTGAGTTAATTCTTTTAAAATTATGAAACATAGCACACATGTACTAGTTAATCCCTGCACAGGGAAATGCTGGTCTCCTCGGTAGAGTTAGGATTTTAGTACGCCTTTTGCGAAAGCAAGCACTGATACACAGTCTTTGGAAAAAATACATTACCATAGACATATGAAAATAAAACTGTTTAGGACACGCTTAAAATAAGTGTTCTCAATTCCTGACTGGGGCATTCATTGACTTATCCTGGATCCATCAGATGTGTTAGCTATTACTGTTGGAGCACTTGTCTGTCGCCTGCATGAAGTCTTTCCTTAAGGTTCTGACCCTGACTCTCACACCAGTCTGTAGATGGACACTGAGATGTGGATGTATTTCAAACGGTTTGGATATTGACTTAAAACAAGGAGGCTTGGGGGTGCCTGGGTGGTTCAGTGGGTTAAGTATCTGCCTTCGGCTCAAGTCATGATCTCAGGGTTCTGGGATCGAGCCCCGTGTCAGGCTCCCTCCTCAGCAGGGAGGCTGCTTCTCTCTCTTCCTTTCCCTCTCCCCCTGCTCATGCTCTCTCTTTCCCTCTCTCAAATAAATAAATAAAATCTTAAAAAAATAAATAAAGGAATAAAATCTTTAAAAAATAAATAAAGGAAGGGGGATTGGTTTGAAAACCTATACTTGGAGATTCTAGTTGCCCAGAGACTTTCTCCCACCCCTGGAAGAAACAAAGGATTCATTCTTTGTAGAAACTAAACGAGGGAGTCTCTGTACTCAGACACACGGTGCAGAGAGGAAGCTTTGTACGAGCAGGAACACCATGAGAGTCAGGAGATCACACTTTGAAATGTCCCTACTCCTGCTCCTACCACTTCCTCCTGTCCTGCTCCCAGAGGACCCGCTTCTAGGCATACACCATCCCCCACCCTTGCCCCTAACAAGAAATAGGAGGGCTTTACCCTATAGAGCCTGAATTGTACCAAAGAAAAGATCTACAGGTACTGATATTTGAGAGGTGGGGGCCTCCCCATACAATCACACTATATGAAGCTCAAGAGGCAACAACCTCTGACCAGAGGTTCCCACCCCTTCCCTAGGGCTTCCAACCTGCTTTCTAGGGCCTCACACTTAAATAGGAAAGCATGACAAAGGATATGCTAACATACTTGAGGAAGGCTTCCAACACGGAAGATAGGCTAAAATAATAAACAGTTAAAAGAACCTGAGAAAGAGACCACACAAGGATGGAAAAAGTTCTTAACATTGTAATATTCTCAGAAAGAGGAGAAAAAATATTACATTCATGATGAAAAGAATGCTATAAAAGGAACAACCAGAGGACATTAAAGAGTCTATGGGAATTAAATAAAATATTAAAAACTATAAAAATCAATGGGGAGTTTGAAGAATAAAATTGAAAAAATCTCCAAGAGAGTAGAACAAAAATACAAAGATATCAAAAGAAAGGAAAATATAAGAAAATATGAGGATTAATTTACCACAGAATAAAAAATGCTGAGGATAAGAAATTGTCAAAGAAATAACACAGAAAAATAACCCTGAACCAGAACATGTAAGTCTGCATGCCGAGTGGCATACCACATCTTGGATAATGAATTTGAAGAGACCGAGGCATATCACTACCAAATGTATTATCAACAGGGATCCAGGAAAGAGCCCAAGAGTTCCCAGAGAAGAAAAGAGGCCACAAAACAAAGACAAAAAGAGAGCTTTATTGAACATTAGAAGGTAGCAGAGGAGAGGGTCTACAATTCACATGGAAAACAATTTTCTTTTTTCTTTTTTTTTTAAGATTTTATTCATTTATTCATGAGACACACACACACACACACACACACACACACACACAGAGGCAGAGACACAGGCAAAGGGAGAAGCAGGCTCCATGCAGGAAGCTTGATGTGGGACTCGATCCCGGGTCTCCAGGATCAGGCCCTGGGCTGAAGGCAGGCACTAGACTGCTGAGGCACCCAGGGATCCCCCGGAAAACAATTTTCAACCTGGAATTCTGTAGTCATTGCAAATATTATAGAAGGAGGAACAAAGATATTTTGAGACATACACAGTCTCAAGACATGGCCCTCCTAGCTGCCCTTTGTCAGGAAGCTACTAGGTGGTGTGCTCTGCTGAAATGAAGGAGTAAACCAGGAAAAAAGTGAAGTGTGGGACAGTGGGGACTGTAAAGAGACTTCCCAGAAGGATGGCACCAGGACCCAGGACAGCAAGCACACAACAGGTGTAGCCCATCCAAGGGGAGCAGAGCTGAGCATGATGAGACAGAGGGTTCAGATGGAGAAGATACAGAAGGAGCTGGCAGGCTGCTTTAAAGCACATTTTGAATAAATTTGGAGACTGTGTTGTCAGCTCTGTGACAGGTCAACTCGGGCATCTGGTGACAAAATGTAAGGTACAGTCAAAAAATGAAGGTACAGCTAAAGTATAAGCACACGGCAAAACAAGTCTAATACTGATTACAGGGAAAATAAAAGTTGCACAAGAGAAAACAAATGGAATCCAGATACCCTATTTGGCTCAGGACCAACTAACACAAATGGCAGTGCTTCCACTAATAACCATGGTCTCAACAGGCCGAGCTGGCAGGGGTGTATCGAGTGTGCATGGCAGCAAGGGCCTGTCAACATCAGCCCCCAGCTCCGTAACAGGAACTCAGCAGATGATGTCTAAGAAACAAAGAAGTCATCAAGAAGTAGCAGTATATTATTTAGTAAAAAGGAAATAAATAGCTAAAAAGCAGAAATCAGAGGCTTGGAAATGGTTGTTTCTTGGAAGCAAGACATTTTGTTCTAAGCATTTCAGTTTTGTTTGACTTTTAAAAAAAATGATAGCATACGGTTTGGGGTGATTTTTTTACTTATCTATACTTCTGAGAATGTCAATGTGCTCATATTCAGGGTCTCTGCTAGCTTATAAAATCCCCAATTTGTAGGGCAGGAAAAGGTGCCCCTTTGGGGCAGAGCAGCCCCAGGCCAGCACAGGGCAGAATGGGGTAAATTTCAGCCCTATGTGCCATCTTACCAGGGGCAACTTACGCAGAACCAATTGGAAACCACACAGCAGTGCTGCTCTAAAAAGTATGCACTGCTATGAAAACCATGTAAAGAAACAAAAGAAAATAAGAAATAGGAGCAAAAAAGCCCCTATCTGAAATTCTCCTAAAATCAAGCCTCATATCATAAATGTCCTGTTATTTCTATGTTTCCCATTTGAATGCGAATGCCAATAAGAAACATTATACACGACCGACATTAACACCAATCCATCTGAGACTCTGAGAAATGCTCTTCAATAACATGGGATTTGGCTGACCTGGATAAACAGCCATCCTCATGAAGGAAGGCCAGGCTAGGCATTTTAGGTGGTTTTTAGTTCATTGAACCAATGTTCTGATGTGATTAATAAGATGTCAGGCATTGTTGTGGATGAGTAAAATGCAAGCGAGTCTCTGGAATTGGAAGACAGTCCCAACCGTCATCTGCTCTGGCTGGGCCACTTAGTTCTGAGGTCTAGAGAGGTCATTGACTGCGCTCCCTCACAATTTTGAAAATGGCAAAGAGATCACACGGAGCATAGGTATGGTTGTCTGTAAATAGTCTAAAAAATTAAGGACGTCATATGGGGAGCACCTGGGTGGCTCAGTCGGTTAAGCGTCTGCCTTTGGCTCAGGTCATCATCCCAGGGTCTGCACTGGGCTCCCTGCTCAGCGCAGAGCTATTTCTCCCTCTCCCTCTGTCCCTCGCTCATGCTCTGTCGATATCTCTCTCTCTCTCTGTCTCAAACAAATAAATAAAATCTTAAAAAAGAATATCATACGAAACAGTAATATCTTAGTTTTTTTCCAAAGTAGAGGATTAAAAGGAGTTGAATGGACAGAGATTGATTGGATAGAAAGAAGGACCCTCTAATTCCGCTCGAGTTATTTAGAGATAAAATGTGCAGCCTTGTGCCATTGGGATTGGAACCCGGCCCCTGTGGAGTGGGCCAGGAAGGCCAGGTTGAAAGGCTGTCTCTCTCTGATGGAGACCAGCTTCCAGTGTGAAGTGTTTATAACTTACCGCCTTTCATCACTTCCCCTGAACCTTGGGCCAGGAAAAAAAGGCTTCAAAAATATTTGATTTGGGTGTTTGGTAAGGAATGATTTAATCCCCAACCCAATCATCACTTTGTAACTTGAAAACACTGCATTGCCTTTTATTTGCTTCAAGGTAAATGACACTTGGGGTATGAATGAAGACCCAGGAGAGTTTCTGAAGAAGAATTGTAGGCTTGAACTGCCCAACCGCCAGGAGAGAGAGCCGATTGTCATCCTGATTTCCTGTCCGAGCTCTAAGTGCCACTTACAGACTCTGACATCATAAGTGCTTCCAGATTCCATCAGTGGTCCACAATGAATTAAAAAGCAATAGAATCCAGATGTTTTTTCTGGTAAACAGTTCCTTTGTAGGAAAAGTAAACAGAACAAGGATATTCACTGCCTTCCCCTGTGACATTCATTCACATCTGAGAGAGCTCTCCGTGTCTCTGCATCCAGCAGGCAAGCTCCTCCCCACCAGATCCACTGCTACCCACACATCACCCAATTTGTGTCACTGTGCTCTCTTCTTCTTCATTAAGCTACTGATTATAATGTTTTAAGTAATATAAAGTGAAGACAGCCTATACAAAAGATGCCAATATATAAATTAAGGGAAGCTAAGTCTCTAATAAAACACCCAAAGCTGCTAAAACTTTCCTCTGAGAACCACTTCCTACAATCTTGCCACAGCCAGCTATAAATCTTTGGTACTGAAATTGCACATTTCATGGCCTTTCACTATTATCTAGACCTAGGGGTTCAACAGTAATTTCTTATATGAGCACTAAACCACAAATTTGTATGTGTAATCGGATATATCTTTCCTCCAATTTTTTAAGTGGTACAGAATTATTTACACGATTAGTTCAGATCATTTCATCTGATTAATCTCATCTTGACAGATAAACTTGATGGAAATCTCTTTCTGGGGCATGAGCAGTGCCGTCACATAAAGCGAACACGTTGGGTTTGCTTTGCTGCATTCACTGTTACAGGTGGAGAGCAGAAAGCTGCTCTTTGTAACTTAATGCTGCTGCGTGTGCTTATAACTACGACACTGGCATTAATATTAACTCATGTTCATTCCAGAATGATACCAGGCAAGGTAAGATGCTTCTTAAGTCTAGTACACATAAAGTTTGGAGTCTATACTTCCACCGGCCACCTAGAAAATGCAGTGTTAATGACATGCCACACCTTTGCAGGTCCCGCAACACGGCCTCCAGATCTCAGGAATCCTTTCATAAAACTTGTTCCAAAATAAATAAGTGTATGTTTTGTACCCAAAAGCTTAAATTGAACCGCATTTTTGTTTGAATTCAACGTAATTCCCCTCGATTCAACACAATGCCTAGTGTCAACACACCCTGATTACAGAGAACACCCTCCGCTTTCGGGAATAAAGCAAATGATTAGCCCTCGCCCCTGGACCTCTGGTTACCCCCAGTGCAGCTGGGCCTGAGACCAACACGCAGCGAACCACTGCACAGCAGGTGCTGAGAGCCTGGGTCACCGTCCTGGGCAGCCAGCGCAGGTTCATAGGAGGTGAGTGTCCCCCCCCATCCCCTCCAAAGAGGCCATGAACTCTGACCTGGATCACAATTAGATTCTGAGATCTACTCCAGAGAATCCCAACTACCTCCTGAGTCTCCTGTGCCTACTTCTGCCCTCGTCTTCCCCTCCCTTGTTTTCTTAGGAGACACGGAGGGTGCTGCTACCCGACGTACGAAGATCTCGGAGACCTTTAAATTTAAAACGTGACCTAGCCTACAAAACCAGGGAGGTTTCATTGTCATTTTTCACTTGAGAGTCCACTTGCTCACACCCAGCGCCCAGAGGAGGGACCTGCCCTTGCTCCGGATGGCAGGGGCAGGAAGCGGTGAGCGGGAATGCCAGCTCCTGTCTGTCCTGAAGCTTCGGTGGGGCCGTGTGAATTCTGAACCCCGCAGGGATCAAAGTAGAGCATATTTTGCTGCGGTTGCTAGCAATCCTATACTTTAAATTCCATACTTTAGAAACAGCAGCGAGCTGAATAACCCTTAGCCTTTTCCAGAGAAGGAAGGTAGGACATGCATTTCAACGATCTCATTTTGAGCCTTGTTTACAACATAAATGCTGGTTCTGATTAGCTGCCTCAAATTGGCCACTTAAACATTTTTAAGCCAATTTTGAGGGTGTGGGAACAACCAACGAATAAAATAAAGGTTTGATTATTTCTTTATTTTCCCTTGGAGGTCAGTCTATGAATTTTATTCAAATAATAAAATCTCTCTGTGAGATGTGGAGAGAAAAAAAAAAAAAGAAAGAGAGAAAAGAACTTTATTTCACTGAGGAGTGCATGCCATGAATTACATAAGCTACTCCAGAAGCAGGGCCATTCATGTTTTCCAGAATATGCCACAGGCTTAAAGTGTAAGCATGTAGTCCATCAAAATTAAGATGACCTCTCGGGGATGTAGCCAGCAAAATGTAAAAGACACGAAAAGACCATTCTCCTCCTGTATTTAATAAACATAGTCTGCATCTAAAAGAAAAAAATTAAGATGAAAGCCCTGTTGAGTGTTAGTAAGCCCGATGGTGAGGGACTTCTCTCTGCGTTCAGACGAGGATTCCGCTGGGAAGACGGACGGCTGGGGGGCTGCCATGGACTCACTATGCAAAATTGGGAACTTTATTTAAAATCACAAAATTGGGACGCAGGGGTGGCTTAGCGGCTGAGTGCCTGCCTTTGGCCCAGGACATGATCCTGCAGTCCCGGGATCGAGTCCTGCATCTGGCTCCCTGCATGGAGCCTGCTTCTCTCTCTGCCTGTGTCTCTGCCCCTCTCTCTCTCTCTCTCTTTCATAAATAAATAAATAAATAAATAAATAAATAAATAAACAAATAACATTTTTTAAAAATAAAATCACAAAATTACAATAAGACAGTAAATGTTTAATCTCCCAGGGGCTCGGATTTTACATCTATAAGATGAGGTGATAAAATCTTTCCTGTTCTCCTCAAGGCTGTTTTCAAGATGGAACGTCACAAACGTGAGAAGCAGCAACCTAAGGCGAAGGCACCCAGAAATGCACGATCTGTGATCACAACTGTTACCCCCACACCTACTGCGGGGGGACCTGCAGCAGACAGCCCGACCATGGGAAAAGACTGGCCACCCTTGCCTTACCTAACCTGAAATTAGAAGCAGTCCTCTCTGATGCCCTTGGGAGACCCTCAAAGTCCTAGCCTTGGCCTGTGCCAAGTGAAATGTCAGTGTTGTGTTTGTTGATAGCTCGTCCTCAGTTCTCTTCTAAGTTATGGGTTCAAGGGTAGTGAACAGAAGTTTGCTCCAGGTTCTGCAAATGAGGTTGACTTGTAGCAGCAATAGTCCGGAAGGATAAACGCAGATTGACACCACGGGGTGCAGGGAGCAGGTTAACCATGTGGAAGTCGGGGAGCTGCAGATCGTGACGCAGACAACACCCCACTGGGCCGTCCTTCCCACCAGAGCAGATGCGGGTTTGCTCTCCAGGGATGCCAAGGACCAAGACACGGGGAATTATTCCGGAAAGAGGATTTCCTCCTGGTGAGTCATTTCCAGAATTCATGAGACTTGGCCAGTCAGACGTGAGGACTCGGTTCCCATCTCTGAAAGTCCACGGCTGTTTCTTGACTCTTGTTCTTTTAAAGTGCTGGTTGCCTTTTTGGACTCACTGGAAAGATCGACCACTTTCCCTCATCCCTTCTTGCTTCTGTGAGACCCTAGGCCTCTCCTGCATCCACTGCCCTCCATCCCCCTACTCTGCTTCTCTTGCTTCCTGTGAAGACACACTGTGTCTACTCCATTTGACTACCAAGCCGTGTCCCACCTGTCATCTCCAGCACCACCCCTTTGTTTGCAAACATTCAAGCTGACTCTGAACTCCATGGCTTTGAAGGCTCCTGCCCACGTGACATGAGCTTGGGGACCCAAGTTAAACCAGTACGATCCACCTTCTTTGGAAGCTTCCATTCATTGTAGAGAGAAGATGGTCCTAGAAACAATAGCTCTGTTTCTACTGGATTGACTACAGCTGGGTATATAATATATGCATTACTATGCACATGCAGGGCAGGAGGAGAGAAGGCCAACAAGCCATGCAGTTGACAGGATAGATTTCTGGGGGTTCAAAGAGCAGAGACCACTCATCCCACCAGAACAGTGGTGCTCTGCAACATCCCAGCTCTCAGGAAGAGAGGGAGGAAGAACACATGGACTCCCGCAGTTCTCTGTTTTCTGAAGCAGTCACAGAAACAAATTGAGAAATAGTTTATGGAACTGTGGAACACTATCATGTTAGGGAAAATAAACTTTTTTTTTTTTTCCGGGGGAAAAGAATTATTCTCCACCGTTAGATAGAAATCTTCGCAATTTTATATTAGTAATAAGCATAGCTGGTCTTATAAGTGAGTGAAATAAACCACTACCCAGATGGTACAATTCAAGCAATGTCAGCGAAAACTCAAAGGGATGAACATGGGCTGAGTAGGAGGAGGAAGGTGTGGGGGGAGGAATGCACATGGTCAGTGGTTCCAAATTAGAATGATATTTGGACCAGTAACCTTTGTAAGAGCAGGATGGTGGGGGGTCCTGTGGTCAGACCCCACCCAGCCCTGAGAATCAGCTTCCTTGGACAGACCCATCCTTGCCACCCTCAGGGTGTAGAGTAACACAGGAAGTCCCTTGCTGAGCTAAGCATATAGCACAGAATTTTATAAGAGTCACCTACTAAAGACCAACAAGCTGACATTTCCCTTTGGGAAAAAATTCTCCACTTCACTTATGACCAAACTGGAGATTACAGAGAAGCCCAAGTGCATTTCAAACCAACAAAACAAAACAAAACAATAACCTCAAGGGCAGATGGGCAAGTCTAGGGAGAATGAAACCTAATGCACCACCGTGTTGGTGGATTGTCCAAATGGAAAGGGTTCTCCTGGAGGCTCAGGAGGGGAGATCGTCTGGAGGCCTTTCTGCCCTTCCTTCCATCCTGCCCCTGGGCAGAATCCATGCTGTGAGACCTACCCCCACCCCCCACCCGACTGGGAGCACTTTCCCAGCTGGGATGGCCACACACCAGGCTTCACCATGGAGGGGCTGAGGGCTGACTTCACACAGAAGCACTGGCCACACAAACTCAGTGACTAACACACAAGTAAGTTCTTGGGAACTAACACAACTTTGCTTCTCAGAGTCACATACTAATGTTGTAGCCAAATTTTACTGATCATTGTGTCATGACTCTTCCTTAGGAGCCTTCCTCAGAAGTCAGCTTGCAGGGCTTGTCACCACCCAGTGAATCATGGGGAACCCATGCTTGCTGAAGGCAAGGGCCTTTCCAGGAGCCCAGAGATTTTTTTTTTTTTTTAAGAAACAATTCTAGCTGCTTATTTTCTCTTCCAATCTGTCCCTAAGAGGGTTCAGGGTCTGGGAAGGAACCACTACAAGAAGCCGACCCTAAATTGACAGATGGCCATGGAAGGGACCCATGAGGGAGCCAGCTCTCTGCTTATTTTCCTAAGGCCAAGGCCGCAGTGGTGCACTCAACAATCCAAATGTCTATGGAAATTTGGGGAGAAGCAATTGGAGGAAGATGATCAGAAAATGAAAAATTATAAAAGAAATGAACAAATCATATGCTTTCTTGTCCAATCACTTGATTCACTACAAGGAAAAATCCTAGTATGTTTGTTTATATAAGGAAACATAATTTGAATAATCCATGTTTCCAAAGAAAAGTGAAGACTTTTTTTTTTTGGTCCAGCTGCTTTTCATCTTATGCTGCTGAAAAGACCAAAATTCAAAGCTGCTCTGTGAGGTTGCAAAAAGGGAGAAAGGGCTTTAAGGTTTTTTTTCCTCAGATAGACAGCTAGGTCTTTGGTCTTTAGCAGTAAATTAGTCAAAAATCCAATAGCGCAAGGAACACCTACCCACCTCATCATGCGTACACTTTACAGGAAGTACGATAGTGAGGATGCAGGGTGGATGGCAGGAGTTCTGTGTGCCCATGATTCCTCCTGATGCCTGGCACTCAGAGGAAGTGTGTCCCCTGTCACAGTCCCTGAGAGCCTGCTGAGCAGCTGGGCTCTTGCCTGGTGATTCCACTCTCATTTGGTCAGCCACTATTTTATGCATCTTCAGAGCAGCTTCTGGTGCAAAACAAGAAATGTGTAGACCTTCGCTGTACAGTAGAAGAGGCCACCAAAACATAAGTCAGTTCCTAAGACCCTGCCCTCCGAGATTGGCACTTGGGGGCCTGGCACTGGCCCAAAACACAGATTGGCTTTTCTGCTTCTGCTTGGAGCTTGCCAGAAATAATAGACATTTTGAGAAATGTGATGGTTTAAAGACAGAAGGTCCGTTTGCAATTCCAACATGCTGGTTTTCACTGTGCAAAATCTGCCCCCCAAGACAGTAATAGGATAATGCCTGGAAGCATTGAAGGGTTGAGATGTTGCAACGATAACATTTTTAAACAAGATGCATTTGTAAGCCATCCAAAGTCTAGGTAGGATACGTTGGAAGCGTAAATTAGCCCGGATAAGACAGCAGGGGATGGTGGCCTTGGCTTCGGACAGACTATGTACCACATCCAAAGCCACTGACGTCCTCACAGGAAATTTAAACCACTTCTCGGGCCAAAGAGAACACATCTCTAGGCCATGAGTTAGTCCCTGAGCCCTTTGTATTTTCAGACTCTACTTTCTTTATTAGCTAATTTATATTATGTAAGAGTCATAGACATTTTATATAAAAGAATTGTCATTTGGGATGAAGCTGATTAGGGAGAGATTAGGAAAGAATGGATATTTTTAAAGCAATGAAAATTCAATTTCAGTGAAATTAAATATCAACCTTCTTCAGATGGAAAATCCCCAAACTATAGCAGAGGTATTATTTTCATCTTGAATTTATTCTCTTAAGTTACAGACATGAAAAAGATAAAGCAAAACATCAGAATATTTGGATGAATTACTTGAAGTGATCCTCTCAGATATGGAGAGTTGGAAATCTATCCTAAAAAGGATTAAATAGAAAGAGATTTAAAGATAAATAAAGATAATAAAATAATAAACAATCACCACCTGTTTCTGCCCTGGGTTGGTGGTAGTAACAGACAGTCACCTAATGGGAATTCAGATGGGTGACCAGGGGACCCAACCACGTGGATCCAAGTCCCTGTGGACCATTGTATTAATCTGATCAGAGTCTTAATAAACCTTTGACGTAGGTGTTTTAAAACCAAATGCTCAGCAAGGCCCAGAGTAGTGATTACTTTAAAAAGGTGAGCCTTGGGGCACCTGAGTGGCTCAGTTCGTTAAGTACAAATGAGCCTGAAAACTTTGAGGAATCAAAATGAGCAAATCACTCAGAAAAAAAATCAACCTCATGAAGTCGCTACTTCCTTCTACATTATTTTATAAATTACTATTCCAATAAACAGATGAAAATTATTTTTAATGAGCTAAGGTGATTCTAAAGATTCACATGGTAAAATAGATACATTGAAAATTGCCCTACCAGGGGAACCTGGCTGGCTCAGTCGGTTGAACATTTGCCTTCGGCTCAGGTCATGGTCTCAGGGTCCTGGAATCGAGCCCTGCATTGAGCCCTCTACCTAGCGGGGAGTCTGCTTCTCCCTTTCCCCCCGATGTTCCCCTTGCTTGTGCTCTCTCTTTCTCTCTCTCAAATAAATAAATAAAATCTTTTTTTTTTTAAATGGGCCTCTTAAAACAATTGTAAAGGGTAGGGCAAGTATTAACAGTTTTCCTCTTAGCTATTCTCAAATTACTATACCTGCTGTGGAACTTTTAGACAAAAAAAGAAAAAAAATTCCCAGCTTACTTTAAAGGGCAAATGAGACTAGCTTCAGACTCCTGGGTAAAACCACAAGCCAGAGGATGGGCACATTTCTGTTGTAATAGAAGAATGATCTGTGTAGTCAAGCTATCTTTTGAAGGCAATAAATAGATATATATATATATATATATATATATATATAGAGAGAGAGAGAGAGAGAGAGAGAGAGACATATATATAAAGACAAAAGACAAATATATATATAAAGATAATATATATAAAACATTTATATATACATGTAAATGAATATATGTCATATTTGCATGCGAGTTTTCAATAAATGTGCCCCCTGACTGTATTTCTTGAAGAAAATTACTAGAAGAAACATTTCAATTAGAAGATGACAAAAAAAAAAAAAATCAAGCCCACCCAGAAATCAAGCCTGGAGAAAAAAAAAAACAACCCAGGCAGGAAATCCTGAGAGAAGTAAACAGAGCCCCGTGGGCATCTGAACGGAGGGTGCAGGGAATGGAGGAGGGCCGAGTGAGTTTCTGGGGCAGAGGCTGGGCAGATGCATCGAGAATAACGTTCCAGAGGTGACAGTGTGCCTGGTGTGACGGACGGACCACGAAGACGAGTGTGGCTGGAGGAGAATTAGTGGAGGAAGGAAGGACTCCGGGGTGTTGCATTAGTAGCTGCAGGCGGGGAAGATGAACATGCGGCCATCAGTATGTGTTAACCTCATGAAAAGGAAACCTAGTGGTTACTTGAAAACAGTAGCAGCTAACTACTAAGTATGTCACCTGGGATCAAAGCTTGAGTGCATCTTATGGTGAATTCTTTGAACTCTGTTAAGCTTTATGGATCCTGAATATACTGTGGAGCCAAGAAGTGCCCATGCTCTGGAGCAAAACTTCCAGTTTGAGCCCTGGCTCTGCCCCTGTTGCCTAAGCTTTCTGTGCCTCAGTTTCCTAATGTGCCACATGGAGGAACTGCATGGTGACACCGTAAGAATCATTTGTGGCCAGGCATGAACACTTAGCACCATGCCTAGTACATAGGGCATGCTCAAGAAGACTCAGCCCTCATCTTCACGGTGAGGCACATACGCATAAAACTCAGTGTTTTATTTTTTTCTTTTAAAAAGATTTTTATTTATTTATTCATGAGAGACAGAGAGAGGCAGAGGGAGAAGCAGGCTCCCCATGGAGCAGGATTCTGGGATCACGACCCGAGTTGAAGACAGACTCTCAACCAACTGAACCACCCAGGCATCCCACAACTCAGTGTTTTATGTCAAGTTTTTACCTGGCATCAAGAGTGAGGGGAAGAAGTAGCCAGGCTAAAGACATCTCTGTATTTCTGGTGAAACTGCTATTGAAGACGTGACCACAGTTTTCAGATCTCTTTATGGGAAACTGCCACAGTTAAACGTTCCTGGCTTTACTTTCAGTGTGGAATATTAGTGTCTTTTATCACAAAACTACAGTGTGCTCAGCTCTACTGCAGTGTGGACTTTGGATGAATTAACTCACCCTGTTCTCTTGTTTGCTGTGGGTATCAGTGGACATGACGGTGAATAGTTTACTCTGCTGAAGCAGCTAGCCATGGTTTTCTGGAAAGAGCTACCTTGACTCTTCTGCTATCTCATGCTCGCTCCCTGCCCCCTGCACTTTACTATGCAGGTTTTTCGTGATTTAAGCCAGCCCAAAGTGACACTCTGCCAAGTCTTTCATATTTTGACAGCTCTGTCCCTTTTTTCTTAGAGAGGGCGCACCCACAAGGGGTGAGAGTGGAGGGAGGAGCAGAAGCAGAGGGAGAGAGAGAATCTCAAGCAGACTCTGCACCCACCACGGAGCCAGACATGGGGCTCCATCTCACAACCCTGAGATCTTGACCTGAGCAGAAATCAAGAGTTGGACGCTTAACTGAAAGAGGCACCCAGGTGAGGTGCCCCTTGACAGCCCTCTTAGTGAGTCTATTGGTATCTTGGCTCTTAGGTCCCTGGTTCCCATGGGGAGTTCTCTGGGATGCCAGTTTCTTGTCCAGATGACTAACTACCACCTGCTCCAAATTCCAAAGGTTCTCATTGCCCACGAAGGCTGCATTGTATCAGAAATGGCATGTCCCCACATGCCTAACATGCTGTTGGTCAGTGCTACAGATGCTTTGGTTTCTTTCTCACTACAATGATCCTATTAAGCCCTATTCTCATCCTGCTAAAAAGCCTCACCAGCTATGCCCCATCAACACCTGAGATATAAAACATAGGCAAGAAGCTGTTGTACTAAACCTCTTCCTCGAAGAATATCCAAGATGGTGATTTATTTTTTTATACATCATTTTATGTTAGAAACTGCTTCCTTGGGCTAGGTTGAAGGGGAGAGGCTCTTTTTTTTCCTGGTTGCACTGTGTGAACTCATTCATGGTATAATCTGGTATTGTTTTCTGCATTGTTGCATTGGGCTAGCTGGTCCTCATTTTCCATTAAACAGACTTTTCTACTAACAAACTAGCTTCCACAGTGTGCAAAGGTGTTGTCAGGATAAATGGCAATGTCTATAAAGTGCTTGGAGTTCTCTGAATAAAAAGCACAGAAGAATAGAGCATTAGCACGCTATTATTCTCATAAAGAGTGGGTGGAATTGCAAAGAGAAATCATGTCAAAGATGTAAGGAAACTTAAAAGTCTGAGACTTTAAAAGGCTGGGATTATTAAAACACCCAGTTGTTTGACAGGAGAAAATTAAACTGTTCTCCTGTCTCAAAAACTATAATGCTACTTTCTCATTACTTACTGTACCCCACCACCCCTTCTTCCTGTACCAAGCTTGCACTGAAGTCAAGAAAACTCCATACATGAAAATTTATTGTACAGCTATACCATATAATGATAATATGGTCTAAGAGGAAGAAATACTAGGCCCTTTTGTCAACAGCAGCACCTATAGTCATGGTTATATGTAGGATCCCAAATGCAACACCCATGTGCCCACACAATTTTAAACTTCTGTTCATGGATATGGTGTGAGGTTTGAGGTCCATGCCAAGTTGAAGAGATGGAGCTGAGCTCTCAGCTTAACACCAGGGCTCTTCAAGGACTGGGGACATCCCAATGGAAGAAGGAAACTAGGAGGATGGAGCTGCTGGAAAAGAGAACCTAAGGACAACATGTCTCCCTGGTCTCTTGGGAAAAAAGAAAGGTCCCTGAGAAATAAAAACCTGATACACACACCTCACATGGATTTGTCCTCTAAAATTATACAATGTCTGTGTGGTGCTGGAGCCCACATGCTAGGGAAGGAGTTTGAGGATGGGGCTTTGGGAGGTGATACTCCTGGGACACCTTCCGAAAACAACAGCAAATCCCTCTAGAGGGACATTGCCACCACCTAAGCCACACTTGCTTCCGGCAGAAAAAGGTGTCGGAGCACAGACAGCAGAAGAGGCAAGGAGGGGATAGGCACCGCAGAGACTCTGCACATTTAGCACTCCCCCAAATTTCAGAAACTAGAACAAGAGAGAAAGCTATATGGTTATATGAGATTCTTAGAAAAGGATTCAGAACCACAATTAAAAAATAAAACATTCTGAGGAAAAGGTGAGGCAGATTTGGGAAAGAACCAAATAATAGCTTCTAGAAACAAACATATAGTCACTGAACATAAAAAGAAGTACAGACAGCATATTGGATTAAGTGTATGGGAGCAGACGGGTGAACCAGGAGGTAGAACTGAGGCTTACCCGGGGTACAGCGTGGCCCTCGAGCTAGGGAAGAGGGGGGAGACGTGGCAGGATGCGAAGCACAGAGGGGACCATCCAGCACATCCTTCATTGGAGTACCAGAAGGAGAAAACGAAGAGAATGCCAGAGAAGACGTTTTCACACATAACAGAAGAGGATTCTCCAGATTGTTGAAAGACAGGAATTCTCAGATTAGCAAAGCATGAGCGTTCTAAGTAGGATAAATATCCACACTCTGAACTTTTGTATTAGGGTTCTCCAGAGAAACCGAGCCAATAGGAGATACTTATGTTCATATATATATATAGAGATTTATTATAAAGGATTGGTCCATCTGATTATGGAGGCTGGCAAGTCCCAAATCTGCAGACATGACATCCCAATTGGAGTGAAGGCTGGCTGCTCTAGAACCGAGAGGAGAGCTGGTGGGCCAGCTTGGAGGCCACCCAGCAGAACCCTCTCTCATCCAGAGGAGGGTCAGTCTCATGTTCTAGTCAAGTCTTCCACAGACCGGATGGTGAGGCCCACCCACATTGTGGAGGGCAATCTGATTGTCTTAATCTACTGATTTAGCATTACTCTCATCCCCATATACCCTCACAGATGTACTCAGGATTATCTTGGACTGCTTGGGGACCCGGTGGCCTCGTCACAGTATCCCATAAAATTAACCATCACAGATTCCTTATTAGTGAAATTACAGAGCACCAAAGACAAAGGGATACATTAAAAATAACCAGAGAAGGAAGATATCTGACCTACAAAGGAGTGAGATGTGGGCTTACAGGCCCTTCTTACAGATCAGAAGGTATTCACAGAATGTCTTCAAAGTGATGAGGAAAAATCGGAATTTCTTCCTCAATCTTATGCAAGGGCAAAGGGAAAATGAAGATTATCACGGGGAGTCAAAGACTGAGAGAGTAGACACCCCATAGGTCAGGATGTTGGAAACCTAACTCAGAAAGAAGTGGGTGGGTCAGAGTAACAGCAGCAAATATAAGAGCAAACCGAAGTAAAATGGCAGATGTGGTGTATCTGAAGAAGAACTGAAACATAATTACTACCCTTGTTTTATCATTATTGTTGGTATTATTATTATTATTATTATTATTATTATTATTATTGTTGGTTAACAAGATAGTATTTGTTAGGCGCTAAAAATTCAAAAGTCTGACAAACCCAAATGTTGACAAAGATCTAGATCATCAGAAACTGTTGGTGGAAGTTTGAATTGACACAAGTAATTTCAAGAGTACTTGGCAGTAAGTTGTAATGTTGAATATGAGCATATCCTATCGCTAGCAGTTTTACTCCGTGGATGATACATACTGTTTTTTTTTTTTTTGATGCATACTGTTTTTTTTTTTAAAAGATGTCATCTTACAACATTTAAAAGTATGCACAGCAATATTATATATCACATAAGAACATACACATACATAATAAACGTTTTTAGGAATTTTAAAATAAAAAAAAAAAGGAATTTTAAAATCATTGTAAAAGCATGTGAATAAAAGCTGCAAAATTTAGAGTAGTGATTTCTTTTGGAGAAGGAGGGAAGGAAGTAGGATTGGTTACGTGTACACAGGAAGGTTTATTTATACCTGTCATTCACTTTTTTGAAAAAATTCTGCAGAACATGACTTCTAAATTTACAAGCTCAAAAACCACAGGCAAGGGGTTTTCCTAGGGATTTTATTTCAATTTTTCTGATATTTCATTTGCAAAGATGACCTATTGAGAGCGTATAATGTAGAATGCATTTAGGTGTTGGCAGCGAGGTGTGCAAGAGCAGAGCAGCAGGACTTAAATAAGTCCTCAGCGTTTTGCTACAAGTCATGACAATCATCACAGCACCTGCCATTTATGTGATGCCCAGGGATTCTATATGCATGATCTTATTTAATTATGACCCTTACCCTATAAGTGTCATTTATCTCAGTTTTGGAGAAGATAGAACCGAGGCTCAGAAAATCGGTTGACAGACCTGAATGCCTTCAAGATCTGAGTGACTTGTAATTGCTTCAGGGTCGCCTTGGTTCAGACCTGTGAGCCACCCCCTTACAGTCCCAGGACTGTGATGGTCACTGTCTATCAGGTGCCTCTCTGTTCCAGGTCGGCCCGTCTCACGTCACTTAATATTACAATGGTAATTGCACAAATGGGGCTCTAGTCTTGACTCATTTCTCGGATAAAGAATGAATCACAAGGTTAAGCAATTTGCCCTTGAGCAGTGGTGCCCCGATCCAAAACCAGGCCATGCGACGCCAGAAGCCACCCACCCACCGCTTAGCCATGTCTGTAGGGTCACATCTAGGGGGCCTCACACATGACAGCAAGACTGGCAACCTGCCTGGGCCTGCCGACTGCTCTCTTTAGGCTTACTTACGAAAATTTGGAATCAAGTATATACCTAGCAGTGACAGCTGGCTCAGACCGGACTTCAGTCTCTGGCTACTGCCTTGCACTGGGGTCAGCATGACCATCCTCAGGGTGGATCTTCTTGTGCACATGATGGGATCCTAGCCAACTATCTGCTTCCATCTCCACCTCTGCCATCCCACCTGCTACGCGACACCATGACGCGCAGTGGAAGCAGGTCACGGACAGGAAACAGACTCAGCTACTATCTGCTTACCTTGTCCGAGAATAAATTAGGTGATTTACTCTGAGTATCCAGCACTTGCAGGGAGGTGTGCAGTTCACATCTGCCCCGATGTCTCTTTGTCTTTTTATAAAGAGAAAAAGGGGTTGCGAGTAAATAGTTTCAGAGCCTGCTGACCACCAGCCTGTGTCTTAGCTGGCATGTGTCACTAGCGGAATGAGTGAGTTACTCAATCATCTCATAAGTAGTTATTGTATCTCTATCATGTGCTGGTAACCACTCTAGGCACTTCCCATAAAGAACCTTATATTCAAGTGCACCTGTTGCATAAAAATTTTCCCAGATCTGTCACTTTTTAAAACCTTTTCACTTTACAGTAATTTTATGTGCACAAAAGAGTTGCCAAAATAGTGGCCAGTGTTCCCCATGCTGTCACTTGTTTCTCTGCTGTCAACATCTCAGAAAACCACAGCACTGTGATCAAAATGAAGACATTTGCATCGGGGCGATACTAAATAAAGGACAGATTCCAGACGGCACAGCACATTGCTGCAGTTCTACATGGAGGACCACGTTGGAAGTGTTTCTTATGGTTGTCCTTGATTTATTGTACAAAGGCTGCCTGCATGTCCACCCTCTGTCTGTGGAAATGAAGCATAAGCACCAGAGGAGATCAGAGTTATCGTTTCAGTTGACATCTGTGAGCCTCTATTTCTTGCTCCATAAACTGGATTGATGTGCTTCTGCAGGTGGCGTGGAGATACACAAGCTGCAGACCTTCCGTTAGCCCTGCTCACTGCCTCCCCTTCCCCTGAGCTCAGACACTGAACAGCTAACGTCCTAACTCGGACTCATTGACTAACTTAGCATCAATCATAGAGCCAATTAAGTGAAAAGTCAGGATTCAAAGCAAGCTGTTCTGACTCCCTATTTAATCAACAAGAATGTTAGTAAATGGCATTATCTTCATTTTATAGATGAAAAAATGGAGGCTGTGATTACACCCACTTTATTTTTATTTAAATGAGTATTCCATCGAGGATATCGAACAGGCTGTATAACTTGTGTTTATACACACACAGGCAAATGGAACGCACAGGGAATACATAACCCAAGCGGTGATTGTGACTTCTGGATAGTGATTTGTCACCTCCGGATTTTGCCTTTGGGGTAAAATTGAAGGTTTAGGGTAATCTACTTGAAAGGGCTATTTTTTTTTTTACAATGGTTTTAAAGACCCGAAAACACTAATCCATTTCATATTTCTAAAATACTCGCAGTTTATAGTAGTGATATCTACAGGAAAAAGATTATTATTATTAGTTTTTAAAGATTTTACTTGTTTGGAACAAAGAGAGAAAGAGAGCGTGAACAGGGCAGAGGAGAGAGGGTGGGGAGAAGCACACTCTCCAGGAAGCAGGGAGCCCAATGCAGGGCTCGATCCCAGGACTTCGAGATCATGACTAAGCCAAAGGCAAACAGTCAACCCAGGCACCCCAGAAGAAAGATTTCTAAATTTGTCCAATTCTTATGAAGCCAACACGTTGGAGCAGATGAGGCAGGAAAGCTTGCATTTTGATATCTACAATTAAGAATTGTATAGCATAGACTGAGCCAGTTTTTAAACACTTAAAAAATATTTTTGTATATTGATACCTAATTTCCTTAATTTTAATTTTAGTCCTCTTAATTTTTCACTGAGTTGATCCATCATCATTTGCTTAAGACCCTTTACAATTATTTCTATTTTCTATAAATATATTTCTTTCTATAAATATCTGTATAAACATCTAATTTAAAATTGTTAGTTTGTATTATTTGTGACACAAATAATGCTTATGTTAATAATCTCTTTAAGACAATGTTATGTACATTTATAAAATAAAGCACTAAAACCTAAACTTTTCACAAGTTTAAAAGTGAAACAATTTGTTTTCTTAAATTTTCATTCAAAATTGATTAAGAGTCATTATCTTGCTTAGGGCGGACACTGATAGGCTCCACAGGTGAGAGGTCAATGTGTTGGAAGTGAGGTATTGACTCAGGTCATCCTTGGGGATGTAATGTGACATATAGTAAATGCACCATACCACCTTTTTAAAGAATAATAAAATTCCTGAAATCTGAGACACATCAGGCCCAGGGTTTGGATAAGAGATTGTGGGCCGATATTGCCTTTTCAATACTTCAAGTTATTTATTTTTGATGAGTTTCCAGTTGTGAGATTCCTGGAGAACATATACAGATGTTTTTATTGAGAGGCAGTATTCTGATTTATGGTATCATTAGTCGTTTTTCAGGATACCTATTTCTTTGCAACCTCTTTGGCACTCGTTTCATTTTAAAAATAACTTCTGCGAGTTTTAACAGGGTTGAAATGGTAACCCATTGCTGTTTTAATTCAATTTTATTCAGATATGAGCTAATTTAATATTTCTAAATGATAAATAAAATAATCTTTTGACATCAGGCACTCAGAATTGTGGGAAAATTCATATAGTTTATGTAAAGCATCTTAAATTTTCTTTACACATTTACTCATAGTCTTTAATTATTTTCAGTGGCTTGGATGATGTGCTACCTATATTCACCCTTGCCCATCACATTTATCCCAAATATTTCTCTGTGTTTTTTCAGTATCTTAGTTGTATTTTAGTTGTACTGGTTTTCATGGCACAAAATTCAGTTCTTTCAGCTTTTACTCCATAATCCCTTAAATTGCTTTGATTATTAGAACATTGTCATTTTTGAATAGTTAATATCCTTTCAAAACTAATAAAAATAATAACTTTGCTGTTTTCCTGACTTAAAAATAGATCAACTTCTGGCTCAGCTGATTAGAAAAGTTAGTTCACTCCCTGTAAACCATTATTTCATTATAAATATGTTTAATTCATGATATAAAATTTAGTCAAATAATGTCAAAACTCAAATCTGGTTTATTGACTACAACCAACATGTATCTTGGCATTCTCTACCTGTTTTCATAAAGATTTTCACAGCTTTGAGCTGAGTGCCTTACTGCATGTAGTCCTCTTTGCAATCTCTCCCAGCACAGTCTACCATAAGATCGGGAACATTCCTGGTCACATAAAATGCTTCCTAATTTAATGACTGTTGTATGCACGCCTCTTGGTTCCAAGCAGGTAGAAAAGCAGTAGTAGAACTGATCCTTGGGACATCTCGGTGGTTCAATGGTTGAGCATCTGCCTTCAGCTCAGGTTGTGATCCCAGGGTCCTGAGATCAAGATCAAGTCTTGCATCAGGCTCCCTGCAGGGAGCCTGCTTCTCCCTCTGCCTATGTCTCTACCTCTCTCTCTCTGTGTCTCTCATAAATAAATAAATAAATATACGTACATATATATAACATAATATATATTTATATATATATAAATCTATCTTTAAAACTGATCCTTGCCCTCAAGTATTTTACAATTCACTGAGGAGGCCAGGAGACATTGAAAGTCAGGGCAGAAGTTCATAATCACCAAACAAGTGATCCAAATACTAAATTTCTAGTTCAGAAGGACCACAGCAAAGTAGATGTATGGATTAGGTGACTTGCCTCAGATTAGCTCTCCAAATACTATTTTTTGAACATGATTTAAAAAAAAAAACACCCAGTAAGTCAGGCCAGGATAAATTAACACAAGAAGAAAATGGGATCTTAGGAAGTAAATTTGAGAATATTAAATTAAAGCCAGGGCCAAAAACATAAAATTATTTGCTTTGCTTTCTAGGTAATTGGCTGCAGGACTGGCACACATTTGAGCTTCCCAACAAACGAAGTCATCAGGGCAATGTATAGCAAACTTAAGTGTGCACGTGATTAAAAATGACCTGGAAGTTTGCTGGAAGAAATCAGATGGGCATGGACACTTGTGTTCAAAACCCAAACTTATGCCCTATAATTTCCTAAAGTACACAGGATAACAAGCACCCTCTCGCAGCAAGGCAGTCCAACAACTCAAGAGAACAATCCATAAAAGAGATTTTTTGAGGAACAAAGTTAAGTGAAGACTAGAAAACCACATTTCTGGTCACTTAGATTGACTGCAGGACAATAGTCAGACTAGCTCATACGTTGAGAATAACTGTGCAAGAACCAAGGCATGATCACGGCTGTTTGAGGTTGCAGGTGGTGGTGGCGTTGGCGTTGGTAGGGAGGGATGGCTGAGTCAGGTAAATGGAGTGAAGTGGTACCAATGTCCAGTTGTAAAATGGGCAAGTTCCAGGGATAAAGAGTACAGCACAGGCAGTACAACCAGTAATATTATAATAATGTGCGGCGACAGACAGGGATGAGGCTTCTGAGCTGAGCACATGTATAGAATTGTTGGATCATTGTGTTATACAGATGAAACTAATAAAACGTTGTATGTGAACTACACTTCACTGAAAAAATTAGATGTTCCAAATTTAAAAAAAAAAGCAGTAAATAAAATGGACCGAATACTTTCTTGCATCGATTAAGATAATCATAGGGCTTTTATCTTGTAATAGGTTGATGCAGTAGATTACAGTGATAATTAGTCTGATGTTAAACTGTCCAGGCAACTTGTCACAATTTTTTTTTTAAATTTGGTCAATTTGCTGATTTGTTTAGAATTATTGCTGATATATTCATAAGAAGGATTGGCTAATAATTTACTATTTCCCCATGTCCTTGCCTGGCATTTCTTATGATACCAGAAATGTCACACAGATGTCCACTAGCACTGTCCATCTGCAGTACAGTACTGGAGACAAGCGAGAGAAATCATGTAAATTATTGTGAAGGAAGATAAAAAATTATCACATTCACAGATAATATTGCTAATTACATAGAGCCCCAGGAAGCATGAGGACAGATTGTTACAATTAATTCTAATTTGCTGGATAAAAGACCAAGTGCCTTCCTATATAGCTCGTAACAACTATTTAGAAAATGTAGTTTAAATAATATGCTGTTTTGATAGCATCTACCAGTACAGACTAACTAGTGTTAAATCCACTAAAAGGTGTTAATTATCTTTAAGCAAAAAATTATCATCACATCATTGAAAAACATGTTTAAAGGATCTAAATATATGGAGCGATACCATAATCATAAAATGAAACAGCTCATTATTATTAAGTCATCAGTTGTCCCCAGATTAATCTTTCAAGTTCTACCCAATTCAACATGACTTTCAACAGGGTCTTTCTGATAAGATGACTCTAAAATCACTGTGGAAGAACAAAGGGCCCATACCAGCCAAGGTCATTTTTGGGAAGAAACAGATGGGGGACACTTGTCATACCAGAAATCAAGACATTCTAATCCATGGTGAACAAGACAAAGGAGGGGGATTGCACAGAAATGATAGATAGCTGGACTAAAAGACAGAACCTAGATAGGCTCAGATACATGTCAACGGAAACTAAAAATGTGACAAATGTACAACACATTTTAAAATAAAGTGCTCGGACAATCTGGTTTCATATTAAAGAAAATAATAAAATTGGCTCCCTACATTGTGTCATTTACAGAAATCAGTTCAGGTGGGAAAGAGACTTTTAATATAAAAGAAAAACTTCAAAACACTTAGAAGAAAATGTGGAAAAGTGTTGTTGAGCTGTGGAACACAAATCATGGAAATAATATTTGACCGAAGTGAGAACTTTCAAATCAAAAACTGCTGTTCATCAAAAGGAGCAACAAATAATGAAAATAAAACAAATAGCAAGAAGATGCTTGTAAGAATAAACATAGATAAGAAAGGACAAATATCCAGGCTATGAAAGAATAACAAATCCATTAGGAAGGATGTCAAAAACTCAGTGAAAAATAAGCAAAAGAAATCTAAAAAAAAAAAAAAAAAAAAAAAAAAAAAGAAAGAAAAGAAAAGCAAATACTCCATAACATGAAAATATGCTAAAATTCTCTAGTAATAAAATCATAATTAAGACCACTATGTACTATTTCTCGTGAAGCCAACTGGCAAAAACTAAGACCTGGAAGTGCTAGAGAGGATGTAGATCCATTCCCAATCAGTGCAATGACTTTGGGGGCAATTTGACAACAGCTGGTAAGGGTGAAGCTGCATCTACTCCGTGACCACATGACACTCCTAGATAACCTGCCTTCAAACACTTCTCACACGTACGCACAAGGAGATAGGTACCAAAAATAGAACCATTTTATAATAAAAAACAAAACAAAGCAAGAAGCCACTCAAATGTTCTTCAAAAGAAAAACAAATAAATTGAAGCATACTTGTATAAGAGAATCTCACATAACACTGGAAAAATAAACATACTCGAGCTATATATCAACATCTGAAGAGAGCAAGGCGCAGAAGGACTGATACAAAATGTGTTCCATATAGTTTATAAATGGGCAGAATTTTACCAAATATTGTTTTGATATATGTGCATGTTTCCAAAGTATAAAGGCACCCCAGGGAGCGACAAATACCAAATTTAGGAGTGACTGAGTACCCATGCTGCAGAAGGACAGCAATGAGATTGGGGAGAAGATCATATGGGGGGGTGGAGTGAAGGGAGAAGGAAACTTTTTTTACATGTTTAACTGGGTGGAGTTACATGGTTGCTCATTACACTGCTGCTTTTTTTTTTTTTTTTTGTATCTTTCGGTAGGCTTGAAGTCATTGGCAGCACATTCACAGTGATCATATAGATGCGCTTCCATAGGTATGTGTGTATTTTGTTGGGCCCTGCCCAATATATTCTGTAAGCAGAGGCCAGGAATCTGCAGGGTTTTCCTTTTTTTTTTTTTTTTTAAGATTTTTTTTTTAAAGATTTTAATTATTTATGAGAGACACAGAAAGAGAGAGAGAGAGAGGCAGAGACACAGGCAGAAGGGGAAGCAGGCTCCATGCAGGGAGCCTGACATGAGACTCAATCGCGGGTCTCCAGGATCAGGCCCTGGGGTGAAGGAGGTGCTAAACTGCTGAGCCACCTGGGTTGCCCTGCGGGGTTTTTCTAAAAAAATTATTTATATGAGAGAGTGTGCCCAGGGAGGAGCAGAGGGAGAGGAAGAAAATCTCAAGCAGCCTCCGTGCAGAGTGTATAGCTAGATGGAGGGCTCAATCCACAATCCCAAGATCATGACCCAAGTGGTAACCAAGAGTCAGAGGCCTAACTGCCTGAGCCACCCAGGTGCCCAAAGAATCTGCAGTTTAGAAAAGCATCTCAAGATCCCGAACAAGAGGCAACTTGAAAGTAACACACGTAGCACGTGATGTGTCCTTGAAGACTTTTAAGCCTGATAAATATTAATAATGACCAGAGAGATATCAGTGGCATTAATAAAGATGCCAAAAACAAAAGAGACAGTAATACACATGGGGATCAAGGCTGGGGACAGTTTTAGATTTGTGTGGGGTAAATCCATTCATTCATTCATTCATTCATTCATTCAAGATTCTGTCAATGATTATTTCTGTCCCAGGCGATACACAGAATTCCAGGAAGAGCATATGCAACAGGATGGGCAAAACTGCTGCCCACTACAGTGTGTATGCTTACATGAACAAATATTCAAGGAAGTAGGAAGACACCAAGGAGGTTGGTTCTTAAACACCACCACTGGGGAGGGCTTTTCCTAGAAAAACATGCATTTTTTCATTCTTTCAACAAATAGTCATGAAGCAAAGGGTGTATCTCAGGAATTCAAGGTGCAAGGAAGAGCAACCCCTATGGACCCTGGGTTTCAAGCATGGGCAAGGAGCAGCAGGCCAGCTGACACAGGGCTGCGATAGAACAGCCGCTCGGGGCAGGCAGGTACCAGGCTGACTCCCAGATCGGCCAAGCTCACACTCTACTTGATGTAAGAAAACTTAGGTGCTTGCCAAAGTACCCATATACTTGATGGTCATCTTTCAAAATA